>NC_025697.1:4856106-4857805 GCF_000633955.1 Camelina sativa
CCATTTAGGTCAGTAGAATCCCTGCTGCTTCTTTCTGGTTAGTGTCAATTAAATTCCGTTTTGTTCGAAACAGTTATTTAAACTTCGTAGATGTATATCTGGGGTAATCGGATTCTTGAGCTGAACTCAATTCATTAGCGGAGTTTCGATATCCTTGGTAAAATGATGAAGCTCTGATTTGTTCATTCTCCAGCGCGTTTGCCCTTTTTCCAAATTTGCAGCTTTTTTATGCGGTTGAGTTCATAGGTTGTTCTAAAGATTTTGGATCATTCAACTGTGTTGTGTACCTTCCTATGTAGGTAGCTATACCAGGATGCTCATTGACTTGTAGTAATAAAAGCTGATTGATGATGTTTTAGCTTAGCTCGATAGGGATGCTCATTGACTTGTAGTAGTAAAGCAGATTAATGGTGTCTTAGCTTATAGGAATGAGTCCTTCAGCTTCTTCTGTTTTTTTATGTTCTTACTTCAAAATTAAAGAGCATAGTAATGATATAGTCTTTGAGGGTGTTTTGCAGCAAAGAGAAGTCAAGGTTTTATATTTGATTGATGGACACCCATAAGGAATCTCGGGATCATCATGGCCTTTACCGTATAGTCAATGATGTCGGTTCTGCATTTGGAATGGGAGCTGTTGGAGGTTCTGTATATCATTTCGTAAAAGGGGCATACAATTCCGCAATGGGTGCTCGTTTGGTCGGAGGAGCACAAGCAGTCAACATGAATGCTCCTCGTCTGGCAGGCAGTTTTGCTGCATTTGGAGGCTTGTTCTCTGCATTTGACTGCACACTGGTGTACATCAGGAAGAAGGAAGATCCATGGAACTCCATCCTAGCAGGTGCAGCTACAGGAGGGTTTCTTTCTATGCGGCAAGGGATTGTTGCAGCTTCTAGGTCAGCGGTTATGGGAGGGGTTTTGCTTGCTTTGATCAAAGGGCCTGCGTTACTGAACAAGTAGTAAGCTTTTTTGGGTTTGTGATTGATCACTGATGAGAGCCTCGCTCTCACTCTTTTTGGGTTGTGTTTGATGAGTTTTCTTTAATTATGTCGTGTTTCCATCTTCGTGGTCCTTTATAAAAATACTCCGAAATTACTATTTCATCAATATTTACAAATTTATCTTCCAATCATTTTGTATAAACGTCATCAAAGATATAATTTTGAATCGTCAAGTGTTTATGACTTTATCTGGGCAAAACCATTTGGGAAGAGTAAGACAGAAAGAAGAGGGAATGAGTCATCATCAATGTGTCGGTCATTGAGCTTAAAAGTCAAAAGTAAACTTTTCACTGATTTTGATCATTCTTATTAATCCTTAATAAAGTACAACTACTGCACACACCAAATGAAGAACCAAATCCATTTCTTGTCAATATACACCAAAACAAAAACAACTCAAGTGTACTGAGGCAGATATAATAAGCACAGCCTCAAGTAGATAGATCATTTGGTTTCTCACTTATTTACATACAACCCTTAGGAGGATCTTCACCAATCACCAACACGACCATCCACTCAAAACCAAAACAAAAACAGAGACCCCAAGGAACCCAACCAGGATCATTAGATTACAAAGTTTTGTCCCTAATTATATCCCTCAAATAAACTTGTTTTCTTTTTCTTTACTCTTTCCCTTAACAATCAGAGTTCCTTCTCTTTTGTACCCTAATTCTATTCACCTGGAGTAATAGAATTACAAG
>NC_025697.1:4864421-4865965 GCF_000633955.1 Camelina sativa
AAAAAACAAACTGAAATCCCCACTCCAAACTGGGGCAGGACTGTTTTTAGTTGTTCTGAGGAAAATTACCTGACGAGACTTTGTCACGACTGCCAAAAAAGCTCATAATCCTTACTATACAATGAGCGGTCTTGTATCTCCAGGTTTGCTACATGTCGATTTATGAGCTGCGATTGCATTATCTTACACACGACCAATCCTGCTGGGAATATCCACCATTCACTTTCACCCCTGCATCCCCCAAAACCGCTCAAACATCAGAAACCCAATAGACCAAAAGATAAGAATATAGAGAGAGTGACTCTTTTCAAGTATTACTTTGCATAAGTAGTAAAACTCACATGTTTATATTCCATGGCTGGAAAGGAGTTTTCTTGCTAGCTGATGATTCAGTGTTATAATGAACATATCCGCAGAGAAAAGCAACAAACTGTCACAAAACCAAAAATCCTCAGATAAAGCGAGATATCTCATGTCCGCATGTCTAAAGAATCAACACCCATAATGTCCACAGATATAACAAACATATTCATCCTCATGTAAAATGAACCACTAATGTCATATTGGATTTCTCCACAAAGTCAACAATGAAAACTTACCACATTGACTAAGGAGATGAAGTTCCACAAAGCGTAAACACGTGCTAAGCCAGCAGAACGCCTGGGTCCATGGCTGAATAAGGCATTAATCCCAGCAGGGAATGGCAGAAGCAAGCCGAGAGGTAATATAAACAAAGCCAAAAGTACATCCAGCAAAGAAATCGAATACAGCTGGAGCAGTGTGAGCAAGACTAAACTAAAATCTCCTAAAAGTAACATCGAGATAACTAAGCCAACCATATCCTGCAATATCACAAAGATAACCGAGGAAAGAGACATTAAAATTCTAGAAAAGTTGGACGTCACAGCATTTATTTACATCCATACCATAAGGATTTGATTGACAAGTACCTGGTGGCCCACTGGTTTAGTGTTGTGAACTAAGAAAGAGAGAAGGAAAAACATATCTCTCTTCTCTTTCAGACTCGGTAAGCTGTCAAGGTCGATTATCCCTCCATAGTTCTTTCTTCGTGTTGTATAATCTTCAGTGTTTATGTTGGTCTGGTTGAAGAGCATACTCTCTCTTAAATGTGCTGGAGAGTTTTCTTTGTGTGCATGCACGCCGTACCTATAAGTTAAGTAAGACATCAAAATTCCGCATAACTAGATACGAAGTGCACAACGAAAACATGCTACACTGTGACATCACAAAAGAAATCTTAAAATTCTAAAGTGATCAACAGAAAGAATAGTGGTCATTTTGTTTATCTAGATTTCTCAGTTCATCTTTTATATTAAAGTTAAAACAATACAACATTGTAGAAGAAAGAAATGTATCGTGGCGATTACTTTTCACCATGAATGGACCACCCTATGATACAAAAGAAAGATAGATTGGATGCAATTTCACATTTTCATTTACCGTGGTTGGATTTCAGTCCATGCTGATTCACTGACACACTGAGGTGATGTTGGTTCACAATCCTCAAGAGTATGAATCAGGAG
>NC_025697.1:4866979-4907898 GCF_000633955.1 Camelina sativa
GGTGGAAGGTCCGTCCTTTTTTCATCCCCACCAAGAAAGAAATCCAGATACGCAAGCATCAAATCGGAGGTTGCAGCGACCTATATTTAAAAAGTATATATTCCATTAAATAAAACAAAAAAAAACCTTGTAAAGGGAATCAGATTTTCTCAAAATCTATAGTTCTGTTAAGTAATTACGGATCAACTAAATCATCAAGACATTACCTTCAAACCCTCGTATAAAGCTCGGGAGCGACAGGAGCGTAAACAAGAATGGTCATATTCTGAACGTACGAACTCACGCAATTTTTGCAACTTCATCTTCCGCCGCCATTGCTGCCATGACCATGCAAGCGGATATGCAACTACTGACAGAATACTATATATTGCACCTTCCCACCATTGATAAGCAGCTATAGAGTTGATTTCGTCAACAAATGTGTTAAACGCAGCCTCATATCTAAAGAACCCAAAACCAAAAAAGAATATTTCAGAGCCAAGGCCACTAATTAAGTATCTATAGACAAAACAATAAGAAACAATTCTAAATCAGCTTGATAATAAAATGAGAAACAACTAACACTATCTCTTTTATCTCCCCCGGGGGGATGTGCGAGAGATGCCATGGCTCACTGAATGTATTAGGACCCATAAAATACATTCTATGCACATGACTCTGAGATTGCTCTGCTCTATTTGTTTCCAACACCTGCCAAAGAATAACATTATAAACAGCAGCACAACACTAATATAAGGAGTGTTTGGCGGGTTATTTCGCTCAATCATGTCTGCTGGATAGACATTACTTGCATCTGGAGTGAAACATCAGCGAATACTAAAATCATTCTTTATTTGTTTATATAGATGAACACATAAAGTAAGACATACAAACAGTTTTTCGATCTAATGTTTATACACAAAGAAAAGCATCTAACCTCATTTAGTGATTCCAGGAAAGGGAATGAATGATCTATTTGAGAGCCATGCTGCGTGGGAGCTGGGCCAGGTAGATCATCAACTCCAACAAATTTCATTCGTGCAACACTAAGTACAAGTGCTAAGAGGATGAGGAGACCCATCAGAAGGAGACCAAACAACCAAGGCCCACCAAATGTGTAAATTAACTCCTCAAGCGCGGTGTAACAGTGAGGCATGTGATATCTTTCCGATACGCATCGATATGGACATGGTGTCTCAGAAACACCACCTGTATAGGAAATTCCAAGGTTTATAGTTGAGACATGAGCATTTCTAGCATCTGTTTACAGGTAATAATACTAAAAACCATAGCCCAATTGAAATTTTCAACCACAGTTATATCTACAGACTTGGTAGTTGAATGGTTTATTCACGATCGTGGAAAAATGAATAGATAACAATTTATGCTTGGTAGTTTGAACGGAAAACAAAACTTGTCACTGAAAGTTAGGAAACAAGTTATAGTGCATATGTAATAGACGAGAGCTGAAGATATAAGTGGAGGCTATTTATACCTCGAACTGGGACGTAGACAGCACGAGTTGGAAGCTCGTCAACGGGACAAGGACGACAAAGAGAAGAGTCAGATCCCGTAACATTCTTGAATGTACCAGATGGGCATTCCTGGAGAAAAGAATACAATGAGCTTCGAAAACTACAGTAGAAATTCAATTGTGATAAGGGAACAAAAGTATTAAGGAGTAACCCGTTTTTTGCCGAACCTTACAAAATATACCATGGAGTCCCTTCGGACAATCCGTCCCAGTTATTGTGCCATTTTTGCCAAAAAACCCATCATTTACTGCCGCTCCCCCTCTACGATTACAATAAAAAAAACTGTAAATGCGATAGGCTGGAAAACGATATCCAAAATAACATAGACATTGG
This sequence comes from Camelina sativa, assembly GCF_000633955.1. Taxonomy (NCBI): domain Eukaryota; kingdom Viridiplantae; phylum Streptophyta; class Magnoliopsida; order Brassicales; family Brassicaceae; genus Camelina; species Camelina sativa. The sequence goes on from NC_025697.1 coordinate 4,868,827, forward strand.
AAATGCAGTAAATGACGGGCAACACACGTTAATGATAATGGGAAATGCAGAGGTATATAGAGGACATACCGTGCATGAATTATTCCTTTTACACTAGCAATTGGCTGGTATATGTCTCCAGTGGGAATGTTTGACCAATGAAAATGAATCCTCCCACCTCCACCGCCGCCACCACCAGCAGGACTGCCAGACCCACCACCACTTGAGAGAAGAGACGACTCTCCTAACATAAGATAACGCAGGAACAAAAGGACTGTTCCACCAGAGCCACCCCCAGGTGCTAGAATAGAACCGTTTTCATCTCTACTCAAACGTTTGACACTTTCTCCATCAACCCTAATAGAGCCTTTAAGTGATAAACCAGATAGAGGTTGCTCCATTGAACCTATCACTGACCAGATTCAAAGGAAAAGAAAGAACAGGTTAAAAGGTTTCATCATAAGCTCTCACGGCAACCACATGTAAGCACGGTAGTGTATGGCCTAAATGATTACAAGCACGGTAGTGTATGGCCTAAACGAATCATAAACTTGTAACAAAATAACAAAATATAATTTGCCAAATATTTGACAAATGGAATACAAATATAGTCAATAGTCTACATCAGACATTTGCATCAAGTCATATGACGACACAACCTAATCTCTTAAGTTTAATGGTACAGAATCAATCAAAATATCGGACGTTTCATACCTACAATACCACCACCAGCCGATGAATAACCAGGGCTATAGTCACCACTTCCACTGCCAAGCTCACAAGGGAGATTTGCATTCCCATATGTAATTCCACCTTCAACACAGCTGTTATTGTAACATACACGCCCTCCTTTACCACCATGCCCACCACCACTGCCAATGCCATTTCCAAGCAATTTACCTTCACCTACGCCACCTCTACAACCTGTGAAACACATTTAACCATATGTATGGTGTTATGAAAACATATTAAAAGAACGTAGGATCATATCTTCTTTCTCCCTATACGGAGGTAGCACCTTAAATCTCATAATGGGGGAGTAAGCCAAGGACATGCCCATACGAAATGTAGAAGTAGGATGCGTGATCAAAAGAAAATCCAAAAATATATAGTTATTGTTACCCATTCCACTGGCACTTATCTCCCCAGAGAGTTGAAGGGTTACAGTTTTTGCTCGGTGGAAATGAACTACTGATCCTTTAATGAAACCTTCGACGAGAATATCCTCAACTCGGCATATCTAGAAAGAAAGAATATTATCAGACTTATCACGCAAGAGCATACAACACTAGTTAAAGAAAGGTAGAAATACCTGTAGGGTAAAGGACAGAGACGAATTGACATTGCAATCCTCTGGAGGATTCAGTAGTTCATAAGGGCAATCTTGCCGTTCACAATAGAGCTTTGGTGTACTGCAAAGGATGTGAGTTCAAATAAGGTTAGCTGTTTACATATCCAAACAATATTGCAATCAAACTACGCATATATATGGTATTTTCCTTCGAACTCACACAGCATCTCGAGACGCATTCTGTAGAGGAGCACGCAAAATAGACCCAGGCCCAACCTTCAATTGCAAGGGAAAGAAATCATTAACTCCTACATGGCCAAATCAAGTACCTTTCTATATCTGTTATTTCAAAGCCAATATGGCCTTTGAAGGAGACCGATTATCAACTTATGCCTATATTTATCACATTTTCAGAGCTAATACACACTATTTTTGATTCTGCACAAAATACAGGATCTAATCCAATGCAGGATTGTTACCAAACTAACACACGGACTTACATATATCCGGTAAAACAGAGACAAAACAAGCCGTTGTGCTTCAATCGAATCCCCTGGTCCAGTTAGATTCAAGAAACCTTGTCCATGGACTCCAAGATTTGCATTTGACCGAATGACAGATGATCCCTATATTTAGGTCACAAAAACAAATTAGATACATCCGTATGTCACAAATTACTTGAAAAAGAAAAACAATGACATAAATTTGTGAGTACCCTAAGAACGAATAAATTGCTAGCCTCAAGTATGGAAGTGGAAACACTTGTATCTCCTCCTCCTCCATCTATATGCAATTCTGAATTCCACATCAAGAACATCTTGACAGTCATCCTTAATGCCCCATAAACCTGGTACATACCAATAAACATAAACATGATGAAAAAGTAATTAACATGAATACCAAAATAGAATGTGGAGTATGACAAAAGGCCAGATAAACCAAGAATCAAGCAGATATTAGCAACAGAAAGAAATATTCATATCTGGCATAGACAGATACAATGCTGATGCACCATTGCCAAAAAAAATGGACAATCAGGATAAGAATCACCTTGATAGTAGAATCACTCATTAAGAGTTCTTCCGCCAATAACTCAAATACCGATGTACCATAATGAGCTAATCCGAAGCTCAAAACACCACCGCATAGTAAACTAATTTGTCCTTGAACCTACATATTGAGTTCTGTTTGAGTAATACGTCTTCAATTTTGCAAGATAATAGGCTGAAAATCAGGATATTTACTTTTAAAAAACGTATATAGAGGAGACAGAAACAATAATCTAGTGGCAGAAAAAAAGAAAGAAAGCGTTGTAAATAAGATCACAAATTCTGGTAACAAAAATATTGCAAGGTGATAAATCAATTAGTCTACAAAGCCCATGTAATGGAAATTATTTTCGACATACCTGGACACGACTCCATAACAGAGGACAAGTTGCTCGTGCTTTATCCTGAATATAAACATTGGTCCAAAGTGGCTGGAAGGGAAATTCTAAGAGAAGCGTATAAGTGTCTGTCGTCATATTGTAGTTACTAACGAAAAGGCTTCGGGGAACAGCATCATATAGCGTCCCAGCAGCGCCTGAGTTATCTGGACAACCGATACTGTATCCGCCTGTGTATAGGAAGAATAAGATCAGTTAACATGGTTAAAGATGTTAGGCAAGTACGTATTGGATATAGTGGCTCAAAACAAAAACAAAAATTGTCAAGGAGATAAAATGTGCAGATGTGAAGAATCTAACCATGCACAAAGATCTTTGGGTCATCATGCCTGCTAAAAATATCGACAGATACTCTTCCACCACCCCCACCACCATAACCACTCCCACCACATGCACTGATCAGTCCAATTCCAGTCCTGCACTTCAAATAACAGCAAAGCAGAGGATGACTAGCTGAGATTAATTTACCAAGAATCTAAGAAGACAAAAGGCTCACTACCACCCTTTAAAATAAGCAAAGAAAATGAATTTTTTCATGTGTACCATACAACAGCAAACAACAGATCTCGGAGAAGTATGAGCAAGATCTAAAATCTTTCAAAAGTAATGTCATAAATAAGATCAATACTAAATCAAATATTTCCAATTGAAAACAGAAACTCATAAGCACAATTCTAGAGAATTTTACCATGAAAAGAAAGTGCAATTGAGTTTCATTTTTCAAAACTCGACTTGCCCTAAGGTAAGATTATGATTTTGAGAAACAATCAGGACCAAACAAGTATTGCAAAGATTGCCTTCTCAGCTGACTAGAAAGATTAGAAATATATGCCTTTAACCAAATCAAACAGCTAGTAGAAGAGAGCATAGAAACGAAAGTTCATTACATCTTGTATGCCTTGATGTAGATGCTGCCACCAGCCCCACCACCGCCTTTGGCTCCTCCATAAGCTCCATTTGCCAAAATGCTTCCATTAACATCCAGAAACTGAAGAATATCCATTTTCACTTTCCCACCTCCTCCTCCTCCATAATCAATCTCTCTGCTCGTTGACCCTCCTTTACTACCATAGCTCCACGGCATCTGTAGAGTGGACCACGAGTATGCATCACCTCCCCACACATCTTCAGGAAGCTTCTTAGTGTCAGTTAAACAGCAAGCACCTCTACCACCATGTCCACCACCAGCACCATCAATCCCCTGCGGCGTGCCACTAGTCTGTGGAGGAGGGTTCCCAGCTAAACCCGTGGTGTTCACAGCCGACCCGTTAGCAAAGCTAGCATTACCAGCTGCAAGCTCCAATGTCCCAGCAACAATTGTAGATTCCGCACCCAAAGAGAAGTTACCAGAAACATTGATAGCTATAGAGCAACCAGGGATGGGGCAGTGAAACTTAACACCAGGCAGGATGATAAAATTACCCTTCCCAGCTATATACACATCGTGCGTAAGGTTGAAATCGGCGACAATCTTACAAGTAGTATCCAAAAACCCAACGCCGCCGAGATCCTCGCTACAAGATACCGACGGTCCGTGCGGTGGTGGCGGTGGCGGAGCAGGCGGAGAGTAATCCTGATGGAAAAGTAGCGACTCTGAATCCGAGTTCAAATCCGAATCAGAACCCGAAATCGGTTCCACAATGGTGAATCGATAGCTTGAACTAGGGTTTACGGCAAAACCCGCAACAAGGACAAAGAAGAAGACGAATTGAGAATGAAATCGAGCCATCCACTAGTATCAAGAGTCATCACAGACGAAGTCTAGTAAGGTTTTCGATTCGACCCCAATTCGGGTCATTGAGCAATAGCGGTTGAAGAAACTGAAGGAACAAAAAAAAAAAACCCAAAGACCCAAATTCTCAAAACAAACCTTCTCTTCTATCTCCAACACACAACACAACACTTATGCAAACGCATGTATACGTATTAAGTCGCCTTGTTGAAGAAGAAGATATGAAGAAGAAAAAGCGCATAAACCTTCAGCGAGAATGGGGGGATCTTAGAGAGAGAAGTGGTGCTTTTTCCTTTCTCGGAGGAGAGAGAAAGAGAGGGAGGAGGGGGGGAGCTTCCAAGAAGAAAGAAACACAGGTTGGAACGGGGAGTAGTTACGATCAGGTGCGTGCGACTTCACCGTAATCGGCTAGATATTGACTATATTACGCCACGTCATTCTTTAGGTTGCTCCAAAAAGGTAATGCTATTGTGCGTCGTGGTTCACATGGACTGGATGTGTCAGCGGTATCTGGAATTTAATTTCTAATCGAATCATATTACGACACCTGTCGTGTTACGTTTAATTACTCGATTTGCTGTTGGATTAAGAGGTTAATTAATGACGACTTGGTTTTAAAATTTTAAAATTGTGTAAACCGTCAGGAATTACGTTTGGACATTGAAAGGTGTTTGGAATTGGGCTTAGATGGGCCCTGTTTCTGAAGGAGATTGATAAAGACGCGCCAAGGTTTTGAGCGTGTGAGAGTGTTTGTTTTTGGAAATAAAACAGAGAATGCGAAGTAAAAACAAAATTTTAACAAATCTGGCTGGGCCAATAGAAAACTAGCAGCATTTATCAACACTTTCTTTTAATCCATCAAACCAATCTTCCAATCACTTCGATTTTTACGTTCTGGATTACAATCCCCATTGGTTGAAATGCAAAATGGAAAATGGTGTCTTTTATTTAATTCGTGCGTCAGCAAAATGACAAGTATCGGTGTCATGAGGATATGATATTATTACATGGGATATGGTTTGGGGTTGGGGACACTAAAAAATGTTTCAAGTAGGAGGATTAGTGCATGGTCAACCAAGAGACCAATTTAAATTAGTGGAATACGTGATATAGTTTGATATTATATGGATTTATTTGGTTGGTTCTAAATTTATAAACAAATGCAATTTGACTTACATATGACCTACGCATATGATTTCATCACGCCGACTTCTTCAATAATACTACAATTGCTATATTTTAGTTAAGAGAATTTTTTTTTTTGTTAAAATAGTTAAGAGAAATTTTGTTAGCTATAAATGTCATTATCTAATCTTATTTGAATTTTGCGTTTGCAATGTTGAGTTAAACAACTTAAACACTAACCAAAAACTAACATGTGTTAATGATCGTTGTATAAATATAATGAAAAGAAAAAAAAAATAGCTACATGAACTCAATATGGTGAACAGCTTCAAAGAAATTAAACACGCAAAGCAAGCAAAAGAATCGATCATAGTTAAAACTCAAGAGAATATTACATCTTCATAGATCATAACCAATCAACTCCTTCGTTTATGAAATGAGAGATTAGAGGTTGTTATACTGTCTCACTATGATATTCAATAAGTGGCGGTTAATATGGATCTTTAAAATGACCAAAAAAAAAAAACGATTGCTCGAGTAACCCAAAAATCATATGCGATTATTTGATCTTTTAAGCATATGCGACCAGTATTCTTAGCAGAACGAATTATTAACAAATGAATAAAGATGATCCAAACGGGTAACTGAAACCACCCACACGGCCACGAGTTTCGGATTACGCGGATCAGCTACGGAAAGCTCGAGAGTTACCCAAAATATTCACACGCCCTTTTAAAAAAATGACGCGAAAAATCGGTTTTTAGGTGCTACTTTTGTTGTTGGTGTTGTTGCTTTTCCTTTTAGGAAAAAAAAAACACAAAAAAGGAAAAAAAAAAAAAACTCATAAAATAAAGACGGAGGAGGCATCCCTGATCAGATCTACACTTCTCCTCGCACCCAAATTTTGCCAGTTTTCGTTTCCTCTGTTCATAGCATTTTCGCCAATTCGAAAATGGATTTCATGAAGGTCTTCGATCAAACGGTTCGAGAGATGTGGGTTTTGCCGTTTCGTCTTATCATAATCTTCTTCGATTTCGATCCAAATCCGTAGATCTTTTTGGTTTTGTAGTTTTATTTTCGATTGATCTCGATTAGTTTTCAATTTCAGAAAGAGGGAGGTGAATCTGAAAGTTTTGAAGGTCCCTGAGATGGAGCAGAAGGTGAATTCATTTGATTCGTCTCTATATATATCTGCAAAATGATTTCAGAACTTTCTTTAGTGTTTAGCTATTATTGAACGAAAATGAAATCATGGTTTATCTACGAAGATAAAGAGTTACGAATCCTGAACAGCTGAGCTCGATTTGTTATGTTTCTGTGTTTAGATGCTGTATGTGAGATTAGATTCACCTCTGGGACTTAGAAGAAATCTCGAGTTCTTATTCAATGAATATACAAGTTAAGCTTTGATGTTTATATTCGATCAGTTTGGTAAGGTTTAAGCTGGCGGCAATGTGTAGTATCTTAGTTTCCTGGATTTCTCAGTCTGCTCACGTCTTCAATTTCACTTTGTTCATCTCGAGTCCTGTGATCATTTGTAATTATTAGATGGCTATGTTTAGTACAGGTATTGGATGCTACAGATAATGAGCCTTGGGGTCCTCATGGTACTGCATTGGCAGAGATAGCACAGGCCACTAAGAAATTGTAATCTCTGGCTTCATGTTCTTTCATGCGTCTTTTTTTTTTTTTTGGGTGTGATTATTCTACTTGAAAAGAATTTTGATTTTATATTGCTTAACATGTGCGTTTGAAATATGTTTAGCTCGGAGTGCCAGATGGTTATGAGTGTTTTGTGGACTAGACTATCTGAGACGGGAAAAGATTGGCGATATGTCTACAAGGTGAGAAATCTTCTTGATGTGTTCCTGCTGTATTAGGAAGTTTACTGTTTATACTTTTAGTTTAACCTGAGGTTTTTTTGTCTTAAAGGCTTTGGCTGTCATTGATTATCTGATTTCAAATGGATCAGAGCGAGCGGTTGATGAGATTATTGAGCATACTTACCAAATATCTGTCAGTATCTTTCTCTTACACACTGATATCTGGTTCTCCCGTGGTTTTTCGATTGACATGATATTTGTTTTGTGATTTTTCATCCATGTAGTCACTCACGAGTTTTGAGTATGTTGAACCAAATGGAAAAGATGTGGGGATCAACGTGAGAAAGAAGGCAGAAAACATAGTCGCTCTCTTGAATAACAAAGAGAAAATCTCAGAAATCAGAGACAAAGCAATAGCAAATCGTAACAAGTTAGTTTTTATACAACTGAAAGTAATGGGTTTTCCCTTTCTTCTCTATACGTTGCCCTGATTGGGTTTGCTGCCTCCAATCAGGTATGTTGGCCTCTCATCCACGGGGATAACATATAAATCTGGTTCAGCTTCAGCTTCAGCTTCGTTTGGTGGTAATTTTCAAAGTGGTTCAAGCAATTATGATAGCTACAAGGATAGGGATTCCAGAGATGACAAGAATGACTACGAGTCTTTTCAGAAGTCAAGACGCGGTGTTAAAAGTGACGACCAAGGCTTTACTTCAAAGAAGAGTTTTTCACGCTACGGCAGGTTTTATGTCAACCCTATTCATTTCTGATGTCACATTCGTTACGGATTTTGAATATATTTCACTTTGGGAGTTTATTTCCCAGATGAGGCTGCTTGTTTGCTTTTAGTTTCTGTTTTCGTTTACGACTCATTTTGTGTGCTTTTACTCTTATTTTTGCTCACTCAATTTCAATTATGAATGTGCAGCACGGATCATGATAATCTATCCAGTGGGAAAAAGTCACCCGACTCAGCCAAATATAGTTCACATGTGTCTGCAGCTCCTTCAAACAACGATGATGATTTTGATGATTTTGATCCACGTGGAACTTCCAGCAATAGTATGTTTTTTCCTACAACTGTTGAGTTTTTTCCTTGTTATCATTTATTGGACAAATAGTTAGTTTGATGTATATATGTTAGACAAGAAGAGTGATGACTTATCTGTGTCGCTTTCTCCACAGGCAGTACCAACCAAGTAGACCTTTTTGGAGGAGATCTGATTGGTGACCTCTTGGATTCTGGGCCAACAGAAACATCTTCCACCAACAACAACGAGAAATTTCAAGAGGCTGACTTGTTTGCTGATGCAGCTTTTGTATCAGCCTCGGCTCAGGGAACAGAATTTGGGTCACAGCCACAGGTGGGTGACTTCTTCCATCTAAGCTAGTATGCGGCTTTAAACAATTGAATTTTTTTTTATCAATGTTCTATCTGATTCAATTCTGCGCTGCTTGACAAACACGTCCAATTTTGTTGTTGAAGTAATTACGTGTCACAATGAATTGTGCTGTTAAATCGTAGACTGATATGGTTCCGCATGTCTGTTTCTACAGAAAGAAGTTGATCTTTTCTCTGCGTCTGAACCTTCTGTCACAGTTTCTTCAGCTCCTCCGTCCGTTGATCTTTTTGCATCTCCTGAGTCTGCACGCCCAGAAGCCAAGATATCTAAACCTGAGTCTATGACCACTCCCAACATTGTTGACCCATTTGCTGCAGTTCCAATGGATAATTTTGATGGATCTGATCCTTTTGGTGCCTTCACTTCCCACTCGGCTTTCGTCTCTACAGGTCCACAGGCCTCAAATGTGCATGGGAGTGCGACAAACACTACAAGCCCGGTGTCTTTGGCAGACTTGAAGCCACAACACTTGCAAAAGAAAGATCCTTTCCAAGTGAAATCTGGAATTTGGGCAGATTCTCTGAGCCGTGGACTGATTGATCTCAATATAACTGCTCGTAAGTCAAAAACTTGCTCTTTATTAAGAACTCTATCATGTGCCATGCACTAGTATGTGGTAGTGAACTATAAAAAAAAACTAGTCTGCTTTCTTATTAGATGCAGATCAAACTCAAAAGGTATAGTTGGTCAATTACATTCCAACTAATTGTCGAATAGTTCATTTAAAATTCTTGGCTCACATAGAGTTCCAATACCATGTAGCTTGACTTTGCATTGTGTCAAGACATAAATTTTTGGGTTATACTTTCTAAGTCTGATCTTAGTCCTGACTATTTGATTTTCCCTGTAATCAGCCAAAACAACTTCTCTAGCTGATGTGGGCGTTGTGGGTGGTCTGAGCAATGATGAAGGTAACAAAGCATCTGCTGCTTCATACTACTCAGGCTGGTCCATGGGTGCAGGATCCGGGCTCGGTAAAACTGGTCTATACAGTGCACAGCAGCAGCAGCAACAACAAGCACCTGAAATCTCAGATGACTTCTTCTCCAGCCTCAGCAACCAGAACTACCAATCTGGAGGCTTCAAGTAGTGAATTTGTATTGGGATTTTCGTTTTCAGACGGAAAAGGCATATCAGGTTTGACTCCTACATTCAATATTGGAAATCTAAGTAATTTTTAATTAATGGGCTTGTTGTTCCTTGCACTTCATTCATGAGACAATCTAGTCGGTGGCTGATGTGCCATTGTTGTTGTGGCATTTACTTTTGGTTTAAATGAGAGAGAAGAATTGTCTATTGTTTTGATAAGAGAGTTGTTATTATTGGTTTTTAAGTTTTGTTTTGTTCATACAAAAGTATATGTATCAGAATATCTTGTCCGACTCTACAAAGATTTTCTTTATCGTGTGTCAAAAGAGACTCCTACGTTCGTCTTAGTTTTGTTTTCTGATTTTAATTCAGAAACTGCGTATCACATTCACATTGACTAGTCGTATCTTACACAATTTGGTTCACAGCGCACGAATGACTTATAAAATATAAGAATAACATTATCTACAAAGAATAATTGAAAAAAAAAAAAAAAAAACTAGTCCAACACAAAAACAAAAAATGTCATATCTTCACTGGTTTCCCAATATCTTCTTCGTCATTGTCGTCATCTTCTCCTCGATTTTAGCTTCACCCTCACATGGAAGCTCACAAGTTGTACTAGAAGGAGAAGAAGCCACAGTAGTTGGATACGGCTACGTCGTCAGATCAGTGGCCGTTGACTCCAACCAGAAGCTTTTGACGGCGACTCTTGACCTGATCAAACCGTCGTCCGTTTACGCACCAGATGTTAAAACACTTAGCCTTCATGTCAGGTCATTATAATCTTCTCAGTTCTCTTCTCTCACTCCAATCAATATCTAATTTGGCAAGTTTTTCAAAGTTATTTTAAATGTGCGACAATTTAGGAAAGTTTAAATGATTGTGTTTTATGTGCAGCTTGGAGACGAGTGAGCGATTGAGAATCAGAATCACAGATTCTAGTCAACAAAGATGGGAGATACCGGAATCCGTTATTCCTCGCGCCGGAAACCACTCACCTCGCCGCTTCTTAACGGAGGAAGTAAACGGAGGAAACTCGCCGGAGAACAATTTCTTAACAGATCCATCATCGGACTTAGTTTTCACACTCCACAACACCACGCCGTTCGGTTTCTCAGTCACCCGACGCTCCTCCGGCGATGTCCTCTTCGACACATCGCCGGGTAAATCAGATCCAAACACTTACTTCGTCTTCAAAGACCAATTCCTTCAACTATCTTCCGCGTTACCGGGAAACAGATCGAATCTGTACGGTCTCGGAGAGCACACGAAGCGATCGTTCAGGCTAGTTCCCGGCGAGACTATGACTCTGTGGAACGTCGACGTCGGCAGCGAGAATCCGGATGTTAACCTTTACGGATCGCACCCGTTTTACATGGATGTAAGAGGTTCAAACGGTCATGACGAAGCAGGGACGACTCACGGCGTTTTGTTGCTGAACAGCAATGGAATGGATGTGAAGTATGAAGGTCATCGGATTACTTACAATGTGATCGGAGGTATCATTGACCTCTATGTGTTCGTCGGACCATCACCGGAATTGGTTATGAATCAGTACACAGAGCTTATTGGAAGACCTGCTCCTATGCCTTACTGGTCATTTGGTATGAGACATTGCTCTTTGCATTTTTGTTTGCTTAAAGTTAATTAGTCCATAGTCTTGTTTGTGTGAATTGAGATGTGTGTGTTTTGCTTTGATTTTGTGAAGGATTTCACCAATGTAGGTATGGCTACAAGAATGTTTCAGAGCTCGAATCTGTAGTTGATGGATATGCAAAAGCTAGAATACCTCTTGAGGTTATGTGGACAGACATTGATTACATGGACAGCCACAAAGACTTCACTTTGGATCCTGTAAATTTCCCGGAGGACAAGATGAAATCATTTGTGGATACACTTCACAAGAGTGGTCAGAAATACGTGCTGATCTTGGATCCCGGTAACACCCATATACTATCTATCTTTAGTCTCTAGAGTCTTTCAAAATTGATTTTTCAAGATGAATGTATTGGGTTTACGTGTAGGTATTGGTGTGGACAGCTCCGACGGGACGTTTAATAGAGGGATGGAAGCAGATGTTTTCATAAAGCGAGATGGTGAGCCTTATCTCGGTAAGGTATGGCCCGGAAAAGTATACTTCCCCGACTTCTTGAATCCAGCTGCTGCAACTTTTTGGAGCAACGAAATCAAGATTTTCCAGGACATTCTCCCTTTGGATGGTCTGTGGATTGACATGAATGAGTTATCAAATTTCATAACTTCACCTCCATCCCCTGGATCTTCACTCGATGATCCTCCTTACAAGATTAACAATTTCGGGAACAAAGCGCCGATAAACAATAACACAGTACCCGCAACATCTATCCATTATGGAAACGTTAGTGAATACAATGCGCATAACTTGTATGGCCTCTTGGAAGCTAAAGCCACTCACCAGGCTTTAGTGGATGTAACGGGAAAGAGACCGTTTGTTTTGTCGAGATCCACGTTTGTAAGCTCGGGGAAGTACACGGCTCACTGGACAGGTGATAATGCTGCAAAATGGGAGGATTTGGCTTACTCAATCCCTGGAATTCTCAACTTTGGTATGTTTGGAATTCCTATGGTTGGAGCTGATATTTGCGGTTTCTCACATGATACCACCGAGGAACTATGTCGTCGATGGATCCAGGTAGAATGATTATTTCTCGGACACAACCTGTAGACTTGTTTCTGAGTTCATGATCTAACGTTGGCTCTTGGATTATTAGCTTGGAGCTTTTTACCCTTTTGCAAGAGACCATTCGAACCTTAATTCCGTCAGACAAGAACTATACTTGTGGGATTCTGTTGCTTCTTCTGCAAGAAAGGTGCTCGGCCTCCGTATGAGACTGCTCCCACATCTCTACACACTGATGTACGAGGCTCACGTTGGCGGCGTCCCAATCGCGCGACCACTCTTCTTCTCGTTCCCTCGAGACACTAACACATATGGGATCGATTCACAGTTCTTGATCGGTAAAAGCATACTGGTTTCTCCAGCGCTGGAGCAAGGGAAGGTGACGGTGGATGCATATTTCCCCGCAGGAAACTGGTTTGATCTTTTTAACTTTTCATCTGTCATTGGTGGAGGAGATTCTGGCAAGCACGTTAGGCTTGATACTCCCGCAGATCACGTCAACGTTCATGTTCAAGAAGGTAAATATATATATAGTATATTCTTTGATAGCCAGTTTTGAGAAGTGGAGTTGAGCTTGAACCGAGTTTGATTTACCTTTGTGATCACATAGGTAGTATTGTGGCAATGCAAGGAGAGGCAATGACAACTAGAGACGCCAGAAAGACACCGTATCAGCTCCTAGTTGTAGCCAGCCGACATGAGAACATCTCGGGCGAACTGTTTCTCGATGACGGGGAAAGCCTTCAGATGGGAGAGGGAGGAGGAAACCGTGATTGGACTCTCGTGAAGTTCCGGTGCTACATAACGGGAAAATCCGTGGTACTAAGATCAGAAGTGGTGAACCCAGAGTACGCGTCAAGAATGAAATGGAGCATCGAGAAAGTAAAATTTGTTGGGTTCGAGAACGTAGCGAACGTGAAAACGTACGAGGTTAGGACAGGTGAGAGATTGAGGAGTCCAAGAATCTCTCTAATTAAAACAGTTATGGACGATGATGATCCAAGGTTTCTGAGTGTGGAGGTTTCTAAACTGTCGCTGCTTGTTGGGAAGAAGTTCGAGATGAGATTGAAATTGACTTGAACAATAAACATACCCAATATTCATATGATAACATTAATAAATAAGGTGTAAAGAAGTTGATAAATAAAAAAATTCAAAATCACTTTTAAGTAATGTGATGCAATTCCTGAATTATAGATATTTGTCCTTTTTATAATCGACCACATGTTGTCATGTTAGAGCATAGCTCTGCCCACAGCCCCATATGACCATCTTTTAATTTGTTTGTCCATTGATATCGCCACAAAAAAATCTTTCGTGTTGTTAATTATAATTGAACAACCAATAACATTAAAACTAATTGGAAAAAATTGTACTAATTGACTGAATTTCCAAAATCTGATATTCTGATAATATATAAGAAAAAGAAAAAAAAAAAAGGCAGTCGACGCTACAAACAGAGCAAAAGCAGCGGTCTTGTCTTGGCAAAAAACAGTTTTCGGCGTCTTCCTCAATTTTACTTTTCTCTCCATCATCTCTCTCTCTCTCTCTCTCTCTCTCTCTCTCTCTCTCTCTCCCTCACGGATTCGTAACTTCTTCTCAGTGCTTTCTCCGTCGTCATCTTCGCATTATTGAATTTGATTCTTACTTTTTTCCTTGTAAGCTCGACACGTGGATTATTCTCTGCTTTTTCCCCTCTTCTCTGTGAAGACTTGAGAGAGATGGGAGTAAGTTTCTTAAATTAGCTCAGCTCTCTAGATCCTAGTCTCGATTTCCTCGCCCGTTGAACAAATTAGTAACTGAATCAACTTTAGATACTTCCGATTCCGTATCCTGCGGCTATCGATTTCGTGAAAGATTTGTGTATTTGATAACTTTCCCGATTTAGTTGATTCTGTCTTGCTGGTGAAGTCTCACAACCTGCTTCGTTATTAGCGGAGCAGATCTGGTGTTCTTAGTTTTAGGTTCTTATTACGATACGAGCAACAAATTCATTGACTTTTTAGGCTTAGTTGATTCAGATTCAGAACTTAGATCAAGTTAGAAGCGGAATCAGAATCTGCTTGTTTAGAATTAGTTTGCTACTATATATAGAGAGAGATGCAGAATAGGGTTGTACAGTTGGAAGAAGGGAAAGATAATGGAATCACGGTTGTTAGAACAGGGCAATACAAGGCATTCCCTACGAAACTGCTACTTCTGCTTGGCTTCTTCCTTGCTTTTGCTATTACTGTCTTCATCATTAGTGTATCTACAATCAAGTATACTGGATTCCAAAGTGTAGTAACCACAGTGACTTCTAGCTTTGTGCCATGCCGTGACGATGAATCTAATGGTTTGAGTAAATGGATACAACCTCCTGCGGTTCTGATGCATAATATGAGTGATGAAGAGCTTCTTTGGCGTGCTTCTTTTTGGCCTCGGAGAAAAGAGTATCCTTTCAAAAGGGTTCCGAAGATTGCGTTTATGTTCTTGACTAAAGGTCCCTTGCCGCTTGCTTCGCTTTGGGAGAGGTTTCTTAAAGGTCACAATGGGCTTTACTCGGTTTACCTTCATCCACACCCTTCTTTTACTGCCAAGTTTCCAGCTAACTCTGTTTTCTACCGGAGGCAGATACCGAGCCAGGTCTGCTTCTTTTTATTCCTCTTCTGTTACATGGATACCAATTACATTTAGCAATGATAAAGTAGAGCTCTCGGATCAGACTTAGTGTTTTTAGTAGCTTTATGTTCAAGGAGTTCTTTAGATTTGCTTTGAAGCTAGTTGGTTATGTAGTTGGTTTTATTGTAATTTGTATGTTTCATTGTGCAGGTTGCAGAATGGGGAAGAATGTCAATGTGTGATGCAGAGAAGCGGCTTCTCGCCAACGCGCTGCTCGATGTCTCCAACGAATGGTTTGTTCTCGTATCAGAGTCATGCATTCCACTCTACAACTTCACAACCATCTACAGCTACTTAAGCCGATCAAAACATAGCTTCATGGGTGCTTTTGATGACCCTGGGCCATATGGGCGTGGCCGCTACAACGGGAACATGGAACCTGAAGTTCCACTTACCAAATGGCGAAAAGGGTCTCAATGGTTTGAGATTAACAGGGACCTCGCAGCTACCATTGTCAAAGACACATTGTATTACCCGAAATTCAAAGAGTTTTGCAGACCCGCTTGCTATGTGGACGAGCATTACTTCCCGACAATGCTGACAATCGAGAAACCGGCTGTCTTGGCTAACCGGAGCATAACGTGGGTGGACTGGTCGAGGGGAGGACCTCACCCGGCTACGTTTGGGAGATCGGACATTACAGAGAAGTTCTTTGAAAGAATATTTGATGGAAGAAACTGCACTTACAACGGTCGCAACACTTCCTTGTGCTATCTCTTTGCGAGGAAGTTTGCTCCGAGTGCTCTTGAGCCTTTGCTTCACATTGCTCCGAAGATTCTTGGATTTTGACTAGTTTATAGTAAAGTCTCCTGAAACCTCTTGTGATCAAATAGAGGTCACGAAATGGGTGGATACGCCGATATTATATTATTTTGTTTGTTGTGATATTATTAGTTTGGAAGAAATGAGATATTAGTAAAGAGAAACTAGGTTGCACAACAGGATCCAGTCATATGTAAACTTTATATATTTAGAGGATTACTATGCATAGATCAAATTTTTCTTTCGGATAGTCTTCGGGACTTTTTTTACGATGCATTAAATAAAACAGGTTTACACACAATTTGTTTTTTTTTTTTTTTCTTCTAATGTTGTGTCTTAATGCATACAAGGGTTAAAGCCTTAACATTAGAAGAAAAAAAAACAAATTGTGATTCAGTAACGATTATTGTCTGTAACTCATTTTATACGATTATAAACAAGTTAGGAAAACGAACAAAACTTTCTTATCATAGATGTTTGTAAAACTAGTCTTGGTACAACATTGTTTACCGACCTGAAAAACCAAAAAAAAAAAGAATTTGCTTACCGACCAAGATATGTGCTTTGAATGTGAATCCAGAAGACTAGAAGAATTAAATGACACAATGGGAAAAAAAAAAGAGAGCCAGGTGGAGACACACTTTTACACCTAATCGAAGGTTCTCGAAACCCTCAAGAGCCTGCCAACGTCTACCATCTGTCTTTCTTTTTTGTTCACTTAAAAAATGTTTATAAAGTTATTCTTTATTGGCCAAATACATGAAAGTGTGAAAAGGTATAATTTGAGGAAAAGAAGGTTTCAAATTTCATTTTTATTATCTGATTGGAATATGTTCTCTATGATACAAAGAAATTCCACAAAATCCACCAATTTTTCTTTTTTCGTTTTGAAAAAACAAACAATGAGAAATCTTATAATCTCTTTTTTTTTTTTTGTCTCAAGAAATTAATTTCATTTATATTCTTCAATCTGACTTTTTTGTATTAACTAGAGGAGAAAATCCCACCCATTCAACCAGGTTGTCTCACATTTTTCTCAAAAAAAAAAAAAAAAAAAAAAAAAAAAAAAAAAAAAAAAAAAAAAAAANTTAATAAGTTATTGGAAAACAAGACCATTTTGACAAATCATCATGATGATTAAATAAACAAAATATATACTAATATTCTCCTATATCATCCCAAATTTCCTATTTTGTCTAATCTTTCAATATCACATTAATTTTCTATGATTCCCAAAAGAAAAGAAAAAAAAAGAAAGATGAGTTGTTCACCAAACATAACTGTTTACCAAGTTTTCAAATTCCCTTTAAAAAAAGTAATTTAATCAACATTGCTTTCAGAAATCAAACTCTTTATACACACAAATTAGCCGTTACACGAACCATGTGCAAGCAAATATACTAAAAAGAAAACTTTGGTCCCTACTCTCTGCTCTTCCAACACAAGTCTGCGCATCTTGGCCGTTTCCTTGACGGAACCGCGTTTGCCGTTACTCTGTTCCAAAAAATAGACAGCTCATCAGATTTCTCCACGCGCCGTAACAACCGAAAAACTCACCAGACCGTTGCGCCTTTTCATGCAAGCGAGTTAGATTCACGCTCCTCGTACGAGCGTTTAACAAAAAACAAATATCCTCGCAAACGGCGCCGTAACGGCAGAGAGATGACCTGTCGAAATCTCAGTGATTCCACACGTTTAATATCAACCGTCGATTTATCATAAATCCAGCTGGAAATATCCTGGCAGCTTCTTCATCTCCTGGCCCCCGACCTCTTCTTTATAAACACCTCACACCACATTACATTTTTTTAGAATCATATTACTTCAAAGCAACAACACAAACCCTAGAAATGGCGTTTCAACAAATACTCTTTTTAGAAATGGCGTTCTCTGCTAAGGCTTCAATCGTTGCTCTCATGATGGTGATCATCTCCGTCGTCGCTGTTTCTGCTCAGTCTGAAGCTCCAGCACCAAGTCCTACTTCTGGATCTAGCGCGATCTCTGCGTCTTTCGTCTCAGCTGGAGTAGCAGCAGTTGCGGCTCTCGTCTTCGGCTCTGCTCTTCGGATCTAAGTTTTATTTTTGTGCTGTGATGGTGATTTCGTACAGAGTTTATTATCCGGTATAGGCCATTCATCATTATTATTATTATTATTATTATTCGTCTGTCTCGTGTGTATTCCGAAGCTTATAGATCTCATTTCTACCTAGCTCTTTCTTTCTTCTATGTTCTTAAGATCTTCATATCTGTATTGAGGATCTCTTATTATTCTGAGTATTATTTTGTGGTTTTAGAGTTATGGGATGTGGTTTTTTGATATGATATTATTGAATCTATTCTATTTATTTTATGGATGTTTTTTCTTAGATCTCTTGTTCGTTATGCCTAACGATTCACACAAATCCTGAGAAATTTTGAGAAAATGCGTACAGAGTATGTAGTTGAGAATTTTATAAAATTGAAGAATATATTCTAAACGCGTTTAAATCGAATCATTCCAACCCAAAATCGAACTGTAACTCGAAAGCCAACTTTTGATTATAACGCAGAATCAAATCATTATTATTTTGGCATCAAATTCTATGCTGGTGGGAATTGAATCTGATTCTAATGCAACAAAAATGGTCAAGCGTTAACCAAAATACCGAATCTGAAATTTTGAAATCGAAACCAGTAATTGTCCATTGAACTTATATAATGATGCTACTGAATTAATGTTTTGAGTTACAGACTTACAGTATCTTGTTTGTAGTTTGTTAAATGTTTTGCTCCACCTGTGAGTAGTGTAGTTCAATTTCGCTTTCCAATTACACATTTTGATAAAGCTTTGAAGTAGTGGTGGTGGGGTTAAATGATTTGTGCATTGTTTTAAGAGTTTTCAGAATTATGCAGTACAAGTGTCCATTGCTTATGTTCTTTTAGAGCACCGCACTGTTGAATGTTGATGATACTCATTTCAAATATGGACCTTGACGTTGTGTTTTTTTTTTTTTGGAAAATTGCGGTCTGACTTGTTAAAACAAAAAAATCACGTTGGCGTGTGGAATCAGCTGAACAACTAAAGTACCAATACGAAAGCTTGACCTTTCTTTATCAGCTATGAAGAAAAAATATGCGGGGTTATAATAACGGAATTGAAGTTGTCTTAATGAGACACAAATTTTGGTCAATAGTATTGATTGATAATTAAGGTTGGGAAGAATTATTTGATGATAGTGAAACTTAATGACTTTTGTTGGCACAAGAAATTATAAGTTGTAGCTTTTTTTCTTTCTACACGGTCAAAGAATAATCAACTGTTGGAGTATTGAAATTTGTAACGTGTTTAGTGTTGTGCTGTGTGATTCTCTAGATAGCTACGTTGTTGGATTTTTATAGTTTTACAAATCCTTCATCATAAATCATAAATGTCTTTCGATTGTATATAAGGTTAATTTATGTGTTTACTTCCATTGATACATTGCATCATATGATCAAATCAATTATCAATTTACCAAACCTGCCTTGGTGGATCTACAAGGCAATAGTCACAATTTTAAATGCAATTACGTTCACGTGATTCACCGTTTGGTTTTTGAGGTTGTAACGTATTTGTTCTATTTGGCTCATGATTGGTTCCTTTTTACTTCGCAGCCTCGCAGGCCACCTGTTCTTGTTTATTTTTTTACAAAAAAAAGTTTTATTCCTAGGAATTAAAGGGAAAAAGAAAATTGTTGGACTTTCATATTTGAGGCCCATTGGGTATATGTCATCTCACCCAATTACCGTAAGTTATTATATATATCATATCAAATTGTTATTCCAAAACAAAAAGAAAAAAGATTCGTTGGGTAACGGATTAGAAATCGATTCTGGCCGGGAAGAAAGAAAAAAAGCAGAGGAGGAATCGCCATGGAAAGTGTTAAGAAGGAGAAGGGCTCATCATCTTATCTTCCTCAAGACCTGATCGAAAAGATTCTTTTGAACTTGCCGGCTAAATCCATACCAAAGCTCGTCGTCGTCTCGAAGCTCTGGTCTTCTATCATCCGAGGCAAAAATTTCATCGATCTGTACCAGAAACAATCTCTATCTCGTCCATGTTTTCTCCACTCGTTCCACCGTGACAGCATCCAGTTCTTCCAGATCAAGCCGTCTCAGTCTCTGGAGGCAGCATCACCGTCTTCTTTTTACACTTGTACAACATCAAGCTTTCCTCTGAATCTTGATACAAGTTACAATGTTTATCCACCTGTATGCGGCGTGATCTGCTTTCAAGATTTGGATAAGGTGGTGGTTTCGAATCCTAGCACGGGCCAGTTCTTGGTTTTACCCAAACTCAACACTAGGAGAAAAGGGATATCAAGATTTTTGGGATACGATCCGGTTAAAGATGAATACAAAGTCTTGTGCATGACGGTATTGACAACTTCTCGAAAGGTTGTGAGCGAAGAGCATCAAGTTTTCACTTTAGGTGCAGGAGCTCAGAAGGAGAAGAAAGAAGCTACATGGAGGATGATCAAATGTAAGGTTCCGCATTGTCCTGTAACCAAAGGGCTATGCAGCAACGGTCTTGTTTATTACGGAGCTTGGTCCAACAATAAGGGAAAAAGGTTTCTAATTGTGTGCTTTGATGTGAGACTGGAAGAGTTTACTCGTGTTAAATTACCTGATGGTGTTGAAATTGTTCGTTTTGGTTCTGTTTTGGTGAACTACCATAGCAAGGTGGCTTTAGCGAATCACTCAGATTTTGCTAAATTTGATATGTGGGTTTTGGAAGATGTCGTCAAACAAGAATGGTCAAAGATCTCTGTCGTGGTTCCTTCTTGGAAAGATTTAGTTGGAAGAGACTACTTCACTTGCAGAGGTGTCGTTAGTTCCGGCAAATTCATATTCGCACCAGTCTATTGGCGTGGCCCGTTTTGTGTTATCAGTTACGATCCCAAGGAAGATATTGGCAGAAGAGTTGTGATTGAAGGACTCGGAGATAACTTGCGTTCTGTGAGCCTCTTCTTGGATCATGTGGAGCGTCCTATATTTCTCTAAAGGAAGGCTATTCGTTTGTTTGATGACTTGTTGGTTTTTTCTATTTTCTGATCTCGGATATGGTTTCTTAGTTCAATGGTTTTGATTAAAGTTCAAGTTTTTAGTTTTTCTCTAGCTAACTGTTTCATATTTGGTTATCTTTGGAGAGAACAAGCAAATGTTATACAAAGTTGTGTCTTTCATGGTGATTACTCCAAAAGTTTTTTGATTTGTGAACAAGATTAATTTTCTTTGCTTATAATAATCTCCATACAATTGGTGCATAATTTGATCCTTGAAAGTTGAAACATAATTTGAAGATAAATTAAGTAAACATTTTGCTACTAGATCACATATAACAACAATTATGCTGGGAGACAAAATATTAGTTTCACATGATTCTGATAAACTAGTACTTTTTTTTATTGTAAATAAGAATGCCTTCACAGCTTGTGACTCTAGGACAGTTATCATTGGTGAATACTGATTACTGAACAAAATTCACAAATAAAGGAAGAAAATAATTGCTAACAAAAACTCTTTTTAAAAAAAAAAAAAAAAAGCTTGGTCTCTTGAATTCTCTCATATTCTTCAAGTCTTGGTTAGCTTTGAAGATACTTTCGTCACCTCTCTACCACAAAATATCGGACTCGGTACGTGTCTTGGCGAAGGAGCAGCACACATCGTGACCGAACCATCAAAAAAGTCTCCTTCTTGAGTCGGGGCTTGAACCGGATCAGGGGTTCATATACAAATTACCAATAAAGAAAAGGAGAAAAATAAAGTAAAAAAACAGAACTTTTGAATTGGAAGATCCAACGAGGGTTTTGGTGGTTCACATTCACATCGTATTCTCAAAACTCGGCCAATCCAAATTATTCACAATGTTCTTTAACTTCTTATGTTCACCGTTTGGTTTTGATAAGAACAATTTGATGTTACACTAGGCCACCAGAAACAAATAAAAGGAAGAAAAAATTGTCTTTCATACCACCTTCATTATAAAAGGCTCACTGGGTATCTATATTACCTCACCCAATTACCCATATTGCGTCATATAATAAAATTGACCACATTTTAATTAAATATTAATAATTATAAAATTGTTTGCGCAACATAAAAATATAATTCGTTGGTATATATATGTAACGGTTTTAGAAATCTGTTTCAAGGCCGGGAAGGGAAGAAAGAAAAAGCAGAGGAGGAATCGCCATGGAAAGGGTTACGAAGATTAACGATCCACAGAAACGAGACGGTGGCCCATCATTTTCTCTACCTGAAGATCTGATCATAGAGATTCTTTTGAACTTGCCGGCTAAATCCATACCAAAGCTCGTCGTCGTCTCGAAGCTCTGGTCTTCTATCATCCGCAGCAAACATTTCATCGATATCTACCTGGAACAATCTTTAACTCGTCCATGTTTTCTCATCTCGTTCCACCGTGACAGCATCCGGTTCTTCGACTCAATTCCTCTGCAGTCTTTGGAGGCAGCATCACCGTCTTCTTCTTACACTAGTACAACATCAAGCTTTCCTCTGAGTCTTAATACGCGGCTATATCCACTAAGTTACAACGTTTCTCCACCGGTACGCGGCTTGATCTGCTTTCAAGATTTGGATAGGGTGGCGGTTTCGAATCCTAGCACAGGCCAGTTCTTGGTTTTACCAAAACTCAACACTAGGAGAAGAGGGATATCAAGATTTCTCGGATACGATCCGGTTAAAGATGAATACAAAGTCTTGTGCATGACGGTATCGCAAGTTTCTGGACCGGTTGTGAGCGAAGAGCATCAAGTTTTCACTTTAGGTGGAGGAGCTCAGAAGAAGGAGAAAGAAGAAGCTACATGGAGGATGATCGAATGTAAGGTTCCGCATTGTCCTGCAACCAAAGGGATATGTTTGACGACGAATGGAGTTATTTACTACGGAGCTTGGTCAACCCGTGACAGAGCTACACGAGGATCCCTAATTGTGTGCTTTGATGTGAGATTGGAAGAGTTTACTCTTGTTAAATTACCCAACGGTGTCGAAATTGATGGTGGTGATACTGATCAATCTGAACTGGTCAACTACCAGGGGAAGATAGCTTTATTGAATAACTCATGGGTTCAAAACATATACTATGGTAGATTTGATATGTGGGTTTTGGAAGATTTTGGCGTCAAACCAGAATGGTCAAAGATCTCTATCGTGGTTCCTTCTTGGAATGATTTCGTTGGAAAAAGATTATTCGATTGCAGAGGTGCCATTCTTAGTTCCGGCAATTTCATATTCTCACCAGTCTATTCGGATAGCCCCTTCTGTATTATCAGTTACGATCGCGAGAAAGATATTGGCAGAAAAGTTGTGATTGAAGGACTTGGAAATAACTTGTGTTCTGTGAGCGTCTTTTTGGATCATGTGGAGTGTCCTATACTTCTCTAAAGCAAAGTCTATTTGTTTGATGACTTTGCTGGTTTTTTGTTCAGATCTCGGATGGTATCTAGTTCGATGGTTCTGGTTTTGATTGAAGTTCAAGTTTTTTTAGGTTTTTGTCTTCTCTAGAACTAAATGTGTTTCTTATTTGGTTATCTTTGGAGAGAACCAGGTTGTGTTTTCATGATGATTACTCCAAAGGGTTTCTATTTGTGAACAAGATTCTCTTTGCTTATACTACTCTCCATGCATAATTTGATCCTTGACACATAATCTGAAGATAGATTAAGTAAACAATTTTCTATTAATTGTTATTGACACATAATATTAGTTAGTTGTTCAGTAGATCTCATATATATGACAACAACAACAACAAATAACAATTATGCTGGAAAAAAAAAACAAATCAACGAGAAGGGGTTTATTTGTTGTAAGCAAAAACTTTTGGGGTTTATATGAAAATTACGAATGAATTAAAGAAGAGTTTATTTGATGAAAGCATAAAACTTCAGGGGTTCATATGCAAATTACCAATGACTAAAAATAAGGGCTTATATCATGTAAGCATAAAACAGGGGTTCATATGCAAATGACCATTCAACTTTTTGATTAGTGTCGAAATATATAATTCTCCAAAATCTTAGAAGGAAGAAACTTTTTTGATTTGCCAATAGAAGAACATACATAGTAAATTCAATGTGAGCAATAGTAAATATTTAATGTCTCTTAAACAAAAAAAAGTGTAGATATAGTTTTGGCATGAAATAAGTTTTCATTGGCGTTATATTCAACAATATGTATTGGTTCAAATATATTAATCTTTTCCATCAAATCTGAAAGAAAAAAAAACTTGGTTATTTCTATACAAAATTGCAAAAACAAATTAACACAATCAATAAAAACATATATATATATATATATATATCATTTGAAGGTTATTATTTATTGTAAACGATTCTATGTTTTCTATATTCTTCTTATAAACAAGTGTGAATTACTGAGTTGTGTTAAATTTTTCCACTATGTTTCTTGATCAATTCGCAAAATAAAAAATAAAAAAAAATAAAAAATCGTTGGTATATATAACGGGTTTTACAATTTGTTTCTAGCCGAGAAAAAAAAAAACAGAGGAATCGCCATGAAAAGAGTTAAGAAGGAGAACGTTCCACAGATACGACTACGACTACGAGGCGATCATGTTGTTGGCTTATCTGTTGATCTCCCTGCAGATCTGATCACAGAGATTCTTTTGAAACTGCCGAGCAAATCCCTAGCCAAGTTCATCGTCCTCTCGAAGCACTGGTCCTCTGAGATCCGCAGCAAGCGTTTCCTCGATCTTTACATGAAACAATCTCTTACTCGTCCGTGTATTCTCTTCACGTTCCACCACGACAGCATCCGTTTCTTCCACTTAGCCTCTCAGTCGTGTCAGGATGATGCTTCTTTTTACACTTGTAAATCAAGCTTTCCTCTGAGTCTTGATCGTCGTGTCTATCAACGAACTTACGACATCACTCCACCAGTACGCGGCTTGATCTGCGTTCAAGATTTGGATAAGGTATTGGTTTCGAATCCTGTCACGGGCCAGTTCTTGGTTTTACCAAAAGTCAGAGCTAGGAGAAGAGGGATATCAAGATATTTCGGATACGATCCGGTTAAAGATGAATACAAAGTCTTGTGCATGACGGTGTTGAAACTTCCTGGAACGGTTGTGAGTGGAGATCATCAAGTTTTTACATTGGGTAGAGAAGCTCAGAAGAAGCCAAACTGGAGAAAGATCAAATGTAACCTTCCGCATTGTCCTGCAACCAACGGTCTATGCAGCGACGGTGTTGTTTATTACGGTGCTTGGTCCAACAGTGATAGAGAAGTATCTCTAATCGTGGGCTTTAACGTGGGATCGGAAGAGTTCACTCTTGTTAAATTACCCGATGGTGTCGAGATTGATAGAAGTGATTCTGGTTTGGTGAACTACAAGAGGAAGGTAGCTTTAGTGAGTCATTCACATCTTGGTACATTTGATATGTGGATTTTGGAAGATGTCGTCAAACCAGAATGGTTAAAGATCTCTGTCGTGGTTCCTTCTTGGCAAAATTTGGTTAGACGACGAGAAAAATTCTCTTGCAGAGGTGTCATTAGTACCGGCGAATTCATATTCCAACCATTCAATTTGGATGGACCGTTATGTGTTATCATTTACGATCGCGAGGAAGATAGTGCCAGAAGAGTTGAGACTGAAGGACTTGGAGTCAACTTGCGTGCTATGAGCCTCTTCTTGTATCATGCGGAGTCCTATATTTCTCTGAAGGAAGACTACTCGTTTGATTGATGATGACTTGGTAGCTGGTTTTTATTTTCGGATCACGGATGGTATCTTAGTTCAATGGTTCTGGTTTTGATTATAGTTAAGTTTTAGTTTTTCTCTAGAACCAAGTAGTTCTTATTTGGTTATCTTTGGTTACAAATTTGTGTCTTTCATGGTGATTACTTCAAAGGGTTTTGATTTGTGAACAACATTCTCTTTGCTTTCTATCAAATTGGTGCATAATTTGATCCTTGACACATAATTTGAAGATAGATTAAGTAAACATTTTGCTACTAGAAAACAATATCAAAGAGAAAGGGTTTATTTGTTGTTAAAAAAAAACGTCTGGGGTTTATATGAAATTACTAATGAGTAAAAGAAGGGTTTACTTGATGAGAGCATAAAAACATCAGGGGTTCATATGCAAATTACCAATAAAGAAAAGGAGAACAAAAAAAAAAAATAGAACCCTGAAAGAGCCAACGAGGGTTTTGGTGTTTCACATTGTATTTTCTCAAAACTCGGCCAATCCAAATCTGTTATCAACGTATAGATCGATTACTCTTTCGGAGAAATGCAATCGATTCGTAGCACTACAAGGTTGTTGCTTCAGAGACACCGTGTCTCCATATCCAACACGCTTCGTTTCACTTCTTCTTCTTCTTCTTCTTCTTCTTCTTCTTCTTCTTCTTCTTCTACATCTTCTTGTGGAAGCTGGTCTGATAACGAATCGAGGAGGCTGGGGTTTGATTCTTTCAGTTCTACCAGAGCTTTTGATTCAGCTTCGACATATCGTATTAGCTCGTTGAAGAATGCTGCTTTTTCCTCTTCGGTAGTACCTGTAAGCCACTCTCGTATTCTGTCGTGTTGGAGTTTGTAGAAATGTAGATAGAGGATGCTTGGTTGTTAATTTGAGATCTTATGTCAAAATTGGTTTGAAAAAATTGCAACTTGTTTAAAAATACTAAAGCTTTGATCTTGCTGAGTAGTGTTGAGTAGTCTCCTAGCCACTTTCGTATTCTATCGTGATAGAAATGGTAGAGTATGTTTGGTTACTAATTGAGATTTAATGTCAAATTGGTTTGAAAAAATTGTAACTTGTGTAAAAATGCTAAAGCTTTGCTCTTGGGTTGGTTTTGCTGAGTAGTGATGAGTAGTCTCCCAGCTACAGGTTCCACTGATTTCGTCTTTTGAAATCAAATTTAGCTGTCTTCATGTGGGGGATTGTGATCGGTATTGCAACCACTAGATAGACAGTGGTTAAAAAGAGATCTTCATTGTCCTAAAGCTTCGTTGCTTGCTTTTCTTCTTAAGCTCTTAGCTGTTTTACTTGTGCCTCTCTCGTGTGGTAGTTAGAGTTATGTAGATATAGAGGAACCCGTTTCGTGTTATTTATTTTCGGCTTTGACACAGCTTTATCTTTTCACTAGTTGTTCTGCTTAACATGTTTTCTGGATGCTTTTTCATGGCCGGGTCACAGTGATATATCTAAATGATTAGGCTTCTAAGTGTCTTGACACTCTCTGTATTTGTATTGTTTGGAAAATGTTTGGCAGAAACAAAACTTGATGTATTCATCGAGGTGCTTTTCCACCGTTGGAGATTCTGTACAGAATACTTCTCAAGTGTCATCTGAGGAGTTAGCTTCTGATGTTCCTCAGAGAATCAAGTTTAAGCGCCTTGATAAAACCGCCAAGCATATAATGCAGGTACAAACTCAGAACTCGACAATTGTCTTTAGAGAAATCATGTCCATGTTTACCTATGTCGCGCAATCTTCTGCAGATTATCGACAAGGAGGCAATTGAGGAAGTGAGAACTCATAGGGAGATACCAAAGATTGAGCCTGGTTACCTTGTGCAGCTAAAAGTGGTAAGTATTGATGTTGGCCTAGATTGTATTTTTTCCTATCTCTTGGGGGTAATGGGATCAAAACATCTTTTATCTTCTAAGTGAGGCTTGCCATATTAATTTTGTTTGAACAGGAAGTGCCTGAGAACAAGAGGCGTGTATCAATTGTAAAAGGCATCGTCATAGCAAAGCGTAATGCTGGTCTTAACTCAACATTTAGGATAAGAAGGCTAGTGGCTGGAGTGGGTGTTGAATCTATGTTCCCCTTGTAAGTACTTTGAATGACCATTTAAGAGCCACTCTTATAAACTCAGCCCACCATGTTTTTGTGTGTTCTCTAACTCTTTACCTTGGTCAATTGAAAATACTGATGTGAGTGAGGGGTGTTTGATGACAGGTATTCCCCAAATCTGAGGGAGATAAAGGTGTTGGAGAAGAAGAAAGTAAGAAGAGCCAAGCTTTATTACCTGAGGGAGAAGACGAATGCTCTCAAAAAGCATTAGCACACACCTTCATAACAAAAGCAGTATTAATCCTGTTCTGAACAAATAAAATGTCTTTGAAGGTTCCCTTTTAGTTACACTCCCCTAAGAAGGAGACACAGTTTGGATATTGTATTTGTGTAATGGCGGATCGTCTTCATAAGTTGTTTGTTGGCTTCTTTATGAGTTATCTCAAATTTTTGTTTGCAGCAATATCAGTTTAGTAAAACAAAAATTTTGAAGACGTTTTAAATAGTTAAACAGTTTAGTGATTGGTATATACTGTTGTAAACTGTTAAACCCTAATTTGGTTTAGTTTATAAATAATCATTTATCAAATAACCTTAAAATAAAATAAAAGGGTTACGAACCCGACCCGACCCGACCCGACTGTCTACGCTTGCCACGCCGGCCCCTTTATCTCTCGATTAGTTTCTCTCTCCAATGGCCAAGCTTCTTCTTCTTCTTCTTCTTCGTGTGGTTTCGCTTCTGACTGTAAGTCTTTTACTCTAATTGCATAAACCCTAATTGTTTCTCCGGTCTATTGCTAGAAACTTAACCTAGATCCTGAGTATTCGATTTGGGAATCGAAATTTGTTATTCATATATTTGCAATGTTGGATCGGGTAGAAACACTCTGATTTTGGGGGGATCTGTACATATAGTTTCTCAGGTTCGTTTTGGGTATCAAATTGTGTGTGTTCATATTTCTAGTGTTGTGAATTGTGAGTAGCTCAAGTAATGTAGGGTTTATAAAAGATTTAAGTTTTTTTTTGGAACAGAATTGTTAATCGTCTTACATTTTTTGCGAAAATTTGTGTTATTGAAGGTGAGTTTAAACCTATCTAGTGATTGTGATTTTTTTGATAGATTGCATCGAAATGCCTAAGAAGATGAGGAAGAGTAGTAGCACTACAATGAAGAAGCCATCACAAGGAGAAGCAAAACCTGTGGCACAACAAGCCAAACGAGTTGTAAAACCTGGTAAATTTGGGAAAGAGATTGAAGACATCTTCGCTGGGAGAATCAAGCTGAAGCCAAAGGTCCAAATACCTGAGACGAACGAGTCCAAAGCAGAGATTGCAAAGAAGAAGAGGAAGAGGGACAGGTTGGAGCGTAAGAACAACCCTGGAAGGGAACCCAGGAGGCAGACAAGGGAGAGGACGGAGCTTGATAACAACCCTGGAAGCGAACCCAGGAGGAGGAGGCAGACAATGGAGAGGACGGAGCTTGATTACTACCCGGAAAGCGAACCCAGGAGTCAGACTACCGAGCTTGATAACAACCCGGGGAGCGAATCCATGAGTCAGACAACAGAGCTTGATAACAACCCGGGAAGCGAAACCAGGAGGAGGCAGACAAGGGAGAGGACGAAGCTTGATGGCAACCCGGAAAGGAAGACAAAGAAGAGTAAGAGAAGCGGACCCAGGAAGATAACTACAGACGGACTCAAAGTGTTCAGGGAAGATGAAATTGGTTTCAACAAGGCCAAATCTGGTGGTACTCGTCTCTGTCCTTTTGACTGTAATTGTTGCTTCTAGATCTTCTTGAACCAGTTTTTTGAAGCTTTTGCTTTATTGGTGCCCAAGTAGATTAAAAACTTGGTCTGGTTGTAATGGATGAATGATCTCAGTTATCAAGATTTGTTGTTACTGTTGAATTCATGTTTGATGAGAAAAAATACATTTTTTTTTTCTTTCTATCCAATTTTGATGTTCCTAGTCTGATGAGATGAGTACAAAGTGTTGTGCATGGCTTTAGTCCGAGTTTTCACTTTAGGAGGAGCTCAGAAGAAGAAAACAGCAACATGGAGAATGATCAAATGTAAGTTTCCACATTGTCCTGTAACTACAGGGCTATATATGATGGAGCTTGGTCCAACAGAAAAGATCTCTATTAATAGGCTTTGATGTGCCGTTGGAAGAGTTTACTCTTGTTGAATTACCCTACTGTGTAGAAATTAATCGTAGTAATTCTGAATTGGTCAACTACAAGAGGAAGGTTGCATCTTCGTCGTGGTGTCTTCTTGGGAAGATTTACTTTGGAGGGTGTAAACAAACAAGAATGGTCAAACATCTTCGTCGTGGTGTCTTCTTGGGAAGATTTACTTGGAGAAAACGTATTCTCTTGCAGAGGTGCCATTAGTTCCGGCGAATTCATATTCTTTATGATCAGTTACTATTGCAAGAAGGACATTGCCAGAAGAGTTGAGACTGAAGGAATTGGATGGAGATCGATTTGCTTGTATGACACAGTCTTCTTGAATTCATATTCTTTCTGGTTTTTGTTTAGTTTAATGTATGATCTCAACTAAGACCAATACTTTTTAGAATTGAAACATCTCGTCACCCATTTGTCTAGTCTCTTTGAAGAAGACAGGAGATTCTTCGGCCAAGACAGGAAATTCGTCTCAAAATCAAGAATCTCTGTCTCAGATTCAAGAAGTGTCGATAGAGAATTAAGAAGCTGAAGAGATGAGCAAAACCGAAGTTGTGTGGGTTTAATAAAAGGAAAACAAATCACATGTCTTACTGGATACAGTCTTCCTCTTCTTCAAGTGTTCAATGGTCAAGTCCACCTGCACAAAGAAACGAAACCAGAGTCAAGACAGAGCAACAGAAAGGCAAAGCAAGGCTAGCGTGTACGAAGCCAATCATCCTTAGCAATAAGTTTGAATGTCTTGACTCATATGAGACCTGATAAGATTGATGAGTTGTCAGAGGTGAAAACCCTAATGCCTATAAAAGGCAAATGATGTAATCATAACAAAAAGAGGAAAATAAGAAGTGAAATGTTCTTCACCTAAAGAGCCACTGAGCTCATTCTTACACCTCTTTGATGATGACCAAAGAATTATCTTTCATATTGCGTGTTGACATTGCTCCTGTGGTAGTGGAAGTTCATAATTAAGGGGTGGCTGTCTGTGCAAAAAAAAAGTTAAGGAACTGCTCTCGGGGTATGATTACTTGCTTTTGTTGACAAGTCTGTGTCGTCTCTTCTTAGGTAGGATTCGTTTTTTCATGGTATTGCTAACAGAAAACTCTGTTTCTTCTTTTTTTGCAACTCTTTCCGATTATCATATTTGGTAGAGGAAGTAGGTAAATAAAGTTTTTGTGGTCAAAGTGAAAGATAAAATACGGATCGGAGTATTTACAACAGTAGACTCGGCGAGATTTTTCAGAACATTTGGTGCATTGTTAAGAAGCACCGAGGATCGCGTTTATACAAAACTAAACTGAAACCGAGTTAAAGATGTAAATACGTAACAATATCAAATAGTTAATGACGCAACATACAGAGATTAAGAACAATTATAGCTAGCTAGTGATCGACATACTAATAAAAAGAAATAGAGATAAATTCAGCGTACACACTAATGAACAGATACTAAATTAGAATCCAAGGGTTTCGGATGAATCGTCTTTAACCTCAAGAGCTTACTCAAAAGTTTCTTAAACTGTGGAGGCTTATTAGATGGGAAAATCTTCAATTTCAGGGGCTTGTTTATAATATCCATTGTTATCTTTGAAGCTCTTCTGATTCTCAACTTCAACTTCACCGGCAACGAAATTTTCTCTTTAGCGACGGCTACAACAATCTTCTCCGCCTTCTCTTCAGGACACAAAAACCGATGCAACATCAACGCAGATGCGTTTCCTCTCTTCTTAGGTTCCCTTGCGAAACATGTTTCAATAAACTCCCTTGCATCACAAGGCACATACTCAGGGATCTCTGGAGCTTCACCATCATAAAGAAAGTCCATGAGATCGAAAATTCCTACACCTGCCCATGGCTTTCTACCTGTGTACATCTCCAACACTAAGCACCCTAACGACCACAAATCTAGGGTTTTCTTGGCGGCCCCGTCGTGGAGAGACTCTGGTGGCATGTAAATAGGCGTTCCAACAAACGGGTAATCAGTTTCCCAGTGACTTGGAACTTCTCTGACTTCTCTTGTGTTTCCAAAATCAGAAATCTTCAACACGTACGAAGAATCTTTGCACGAGAAGATAAGGAGGTTATCGGACTTGAGATCACAATGAACATAACCATGACTATGAATCGAGACCAATCCTTCGAGAATCATACGAGTGAAGTCTCTGATCATTGGATCTGGTAACCTTCTGTCGGTATAATTATCCATGAAAGATCTTAAACTCCCTTCGGTTGCGTATTCGAGAAGCAATTTGTAGACTTTGTGTCCGTTAACGTTTAAACCTTCTTCCAAATCGTCTCCATAGCATATAACGATGTTCGGATATCCTTTGAGTTCGGAAAGAATCTGAAACTCTCTGTTGAGAGAGTCGTAATTTCTGGCCTCAGATGTTTTGACGGTGGCATGATACGAGGAACCGTCGCTTTTAGTGTATTTGAAGAGATCAACAGAACCAAAATCGCCTTTACCTAAGAATCTCACGAACTCTTCAGTTGATTGCATATTTGCAGCAAGATTTTGTTCTAGAGTTGCTTCAAACTCGAACTGTGTGTGTTACAAAGCTTAGAGAAATTCACAGCGAGAGAAACTGAAAAAAAAAAATTGCAGGCTGCAGCAATAGAGTAAAATAGGGAATTGTAGTGAAAGAGAAGTAAAGTGAAACATATATATAGAGTTTATAGCTAGGGTATCTAAGTCGGTGACTTGGTTTTCCTTTTATTAACGTTGGGAGCGTCATGCTAATGGAAATTTATCTAATTCGTACCGGTGGTTTGGTTTTCGAAATTGTAACGAGAGAATGGGAACCAAAAAACAAGGAATAGCAGCGATCGAGAGAGGAAAAATAATGGAAATTTCAGTTTTAAACAGTTTCAGAAAAGAAAAAAAAAATAATGGAAACTTTTAGTTTTAGAGTTGGGTTCAACTAATGCAAATTATGCAATGGTTCTGGCTTGATCAAAGTAAATTCTAGTTTTGAACTAGCAAAGTTCAATTTCTTTTATTTGGTTACATTTGGAGTGAACCAGAAAATTCTTCTACACGTTTAATCTTTTATGATGAACTGGGTGATGTTATAAAGGTTCTTTCTTTGTTGACAAGGTTTTCTTTCTTACAGTCTCCATCAAAAAAGGTGTTCGATTTGTCATACTAGGGTCCATTTGATCTTTGCGGTTTCTATAATCACACCAGAAGGAGAAAGAGAGAGAATACACGCACATACTCGTATACATAAATACATGTGTAAATAAATATTTAGCAGTAGTCAGCATCTAGCTGAAAACTGGTTGATAATCAATATAACAAAAGAACTCAGACAAACACAAACATCTTAACTTCATTAAGTTTCCACAACAAACTTAGAAACACACTCCTTTACATGGCATCTACACCACAAAGAAACATGTAATGCAGAAACGTCCACGATTTATTATTAGCCCCCAAACTTTGGTAAAAATGTCTGAAAAAAGCCCCTTTCACAATTGGAGGGATTTTAAAGCTCATTTAGTCCACCAATGCAAGAAATCCTTGCGTCTGTTGATTTTCTTCTGAAGCTGGAGGAGTCCATAGAGCAAAGCCTCAGCGGTTGGTGGGCACCCAGGGACATAAATGTCGACCGGCACAATTCTGTCACACCCTCGAACCACAGAGTAGGAGTAGTGATAGTATCCACCTCCATTGGCGCAACTTCCCATTGATATCACCCACCTTGGATCAGGCATCTGGTCATAAACCCTGTGATTGTATCCAAGATATTAGAAGTTGGAATTTCACACAAACCAAACAACAACAGAACATTGAGTTGAACAGCATACACAACTTCTCTTAATTCTACCAGAGCAAGACTGATTTCTGAACATACCTCTAAATACTAGTTTCTCAACGATACTTATATCCGCACAAGAACTAAGCTAGACCAATTTATAAAGCTGCCAATCATCTCTCAAATGCATCTAAATTTTGCTCATCTTAATGGTTATTGTATTGAGAACCGTGATTACTTGCAGCTAATAGATTGGCTTGGGATATTTTATATCTATTGTGTCTGGGCCTAGAGACGACATAGTACTACTAGCTCAGCTACCTACCAGAAAACATAGACATACAATTCTAAAGAAGGGTTCATCCTTCAAACACGAAAAATAGGAGTCTGTTAAGTGCGTTCAATAGCCACTTCCATACAACGACATAGACATCAGGGCTCAAAGACAACGAAGAAAAGTAATCATGCACGATCCCAATCAGCCAGGACAAGGATCACCAATCTTTTAGAAACAAGAAAAGATCGTAACAATGATATCTCCAATCTCTAATCAGGACCAGCTTTGATAAAGCCAAGCATGATGATTGCTGAAAGGGGCACTTACCCATGTTCATCTACTAAGCTAGATAATCTCAAATCTCTATCTACTCACAAAAGACAAGCACAAAGATTGATTATATAAGTCTTCCACAAACCTAATCTGCATCCCTAATTGCTAGAACACTTCATGAATTCAAACCTAAAACTTCACAAATTAATGAATAAATCTGCGCTAGACAAAGAATATGAAACTGTATGACTTCCAGGTCATCAGACCTTATACTTCATACAGCAATTCTCGATTTGTCACAGACCTCGCAATCTAATTAGAAAACATGAACCCTAAAATCGCAGGGGAAGAAAAAATCCCAAATTGAAATCCCCAATTATATTCTCAGAAAACCTAATTTAAGAACATATCAAGCAGAACAACACAAATCCGAGATCCAAAGATATAAATCAGCCGTTTTATTCCATGAATAAGGGAGAGAGAGAGAGAGAGAGAGGCGAACTTGCGAAGAGCCGGAGCCATCTTGTTGGTAAGAGTCCCAGCAACAATCATACAATCAGACTGGCGAGGACTAGGCCTGAAGATGATACCGAATCGATCGAGATCGTAACGAGCAGCACCGGTATGCATCATTTCAACGGCGCAGCAAGCGAGACCAAAGGTCATAGGCCAGAGCGATCCCGTACGAGCAAAGTTCATGAGATCATCGACCTTGGAGATCACAAATTCGGCCGCCTTGGAGAGACCAGGAGGAGGAGCGGTGGTGGAAGGAGGACCAGGTTTCGTGTAGGAAGTCGGTGTTGCGGAGGGGGATAGAGATGGAAGGGATGTGTGGAGGTGAGAAACCGAAGCGGCGGCGGCTGCGCGTTGAGATTGGAGGAGGAGAGGGAGGCGCGTGGCGGTGTTGCGTGTAATCATCGCCATCGAGAGAGATTTGTCTCTTTTTTTTTGCTCTTTCGTCGTGGAGTTTGATATAACCACGCGACTCTATCTATCAAATAACCAATTTACTAAATACAGGTGACGAGAACTTTATATAATAAATAGTTCGGAGACTTTTTTTCACTTTTTTTTTTCTTTCACTTTCTACATTTTTATGTTATTGACAGTAATAAAGCGATTTTACTGTAAATTTTAAGTTTTACAAAAATTTATTTTAAAATTTACCACAAGAATATCATATTGTAAATTGAAATTTAAAATGCTAATGCCAAAATTAAATTTGAAATTCTAATGTAAACAATTAATATTTAGGATTCCCTCTCTTTATTCGGCCCCCCCTTTTCTTTGAATTTTCACGTCAGATACACACACATAGGGTTTCATCTCTCTCTCTCTCTCTCTCTCTCTCTCTCTCAATTTCCCCAAAATTTTCAAAATCCCTTCTCCGTCACCGGGAAATTTCAAAAATGCAACCTCCGATTTGTAAACCCAAGCTTCAGAGTCACCTCGAATTTCTGAAACCGCTTCTCGATGACTCGATTAAGCAGCTCTTGTTGCAGTACCGAAGCGGACGAACCAATTTCTCCGATTTCGACTCCATCTTCACTCGTATCCTTCACGATCTTCCCGAACCATCACCACCTCTCGAACTAGTCTGGTTCTACTCCTCCGTTAGATTCTACGCTTCCAGATTAGCTTTCCGGGACGACTCCGTTAGGTTAACTTCGAGCTTCTTCCAGCTGCTAGTCTCTTTCTCCGATTCGTTTCCCGGCGTCAAGAAGGTAGCTCTGTTATCTCCTGTTGTTTACCAGCTGAGTCGTTTGGTTGTTACTAGGAGGAGAGACGCTTTGAGTTTGTTAGAAGGGATTGTGAGCTATATTAGCATGCACTGTGTTGATGAACCAGGAGGTGAGGATGGTGATGTGTTGATGGTCTCTGGTTTTAGTTTTGCTGATTTGAGTAGAGTTTGGGTTGTGGATGAAGTTGAAGAGAATTGTAGAGTTGATGATTGTTTGGAGGTCTTCATGCCGTTTGTTAGTGAAAAATTGCGTAAAGAGATTGATTCTGAGTCCTGTCGCGTTGGTTACTTAGCTGGAATCGTAGCTTCACAGGTCTTCTTGCTCAGTTTATGCTCAAGATTTAATTCGGAATTAAGCAGATCCAAACTAGAATTGGATCTGCGGGAATCTGTGCTTCAGATGATTTCTGGATTCCAGAGTTGCTATTTTTTTGGTGAGTGTAACGCCTTTTTCTTTAGCTATTTCTCATTCTATGGAGATTTCTGGTAGTTTCCAATTCAAATAACATTAGATTTACAGGGCCAGCAGACTATTTAGTGTCTCCAGATATCTCAATTGGTTTAATTTTTAGTTTTGTTCTTGTTACAGATGTCATTCTCAAGATGCTGTTGCTGGAGCCATATCTGCATTTAACATCACTTCTGGTTTGTTCTTTGACAAAACTGTATCAACTACTTTAGCCTTCTCTCACTTGGGTGACTTGAAAGTTTGAAATTAGTGGTCTGTGCTTTCGTAATGTGTGTACAGCCGGATGTGCAAGAAATTCCATAGGTGCTTCTAGAATCACATTGTATGTAACATGGGAATTGGATTATTATTTCATGAGAAAGCTTTTAATCTTTCAGGGTCCGGAAGATGAAGCTCTTTTAACGGAAATCATAACAGATGCTGTGATTAAATCAGCAGAAAAGCTATTCCTCAATCCTGGAAGTGGAACTTCACAAAAAAGTTTACACTTGAAGAACATTGCTATTAATTGGTTGTTTCTTTTTGACAAGGCTTTGGCTTCTCTAAGGTATATGCTTATAAGGTCTACAGAATTAATTGCTTCAGTTACTTTATTGTTTTGCTTGATACTTTAAAGGATTATGCAGGAGAAATAAAGATCAAGAAAAAACCATCAGCTACATGAGCACCTTCTCCAATTCACATATTCCTCACCACTTGATCAATTGGGTAATCAGTCAAGGTGAAGTGATTAGAGATGCAGACGCATTGAGAAACTTGACTCCCGCATCCTTCCTCGGTAAAATTGCTTCTTTTGTTACTAATAAATAATGTGTTTGTTTTCATGAGTGATTTGTTCCACAGAACTTCCCATCTGTTCACCGGAGCTGTTATGAGTCACTCGGCTTAGTTGACTAATCCATTGTACTAAACCTGATCACCAGGATGGCTTGTGTCCCTTGAAGAGCAAGGACTAAGGGTGTTTGACTGTGACCATTCCAAAAAGTACGCCAAAACTGTGATTCACAAGTCAAGACCAGATCTCAGTCTCGGAGCCACATTGCAGAAACAACAAGAAGAGTTTGATCAAGATGCAGACATGGCTGATGGACACATTGTGTCATCTATCTCAATTCTCAGCAGCAACACAAGAAAGCGTAAAGAAGAGAGGCATAATGAGGGAGAAACGAAAGTGAAGCTCTTCAAACATAGACACAGCAACATTCAAGAGAAGTCCAAGTGTCAACCTTTTGTCTTCTCGGATAGTTTGGTGAACGGGACTGAGGTTGAAGTATCAGACATGGAGCTATGAATCTGGACCATTTATAGTTAATGAAATCGGCTTAATATTATTATATGGTAGAGATGTAAGAATGCTGCTGAAGTAATTGTTGTCTAGAGATTATAACAAGTTCACTTTTGTAACTATTTAGAACCTTCTTATCGTAATGTAAACTCGTGAATCGGGATGAATCCTCCTAAGATGAGCAGCGCCTTTAAATCGTCCTCCATCTCCAGCATCAAAGAGTTAATAGGGATTTATATGACTAAAAGATATTTGACTGATGGGGTTGGGCGTTCTGTAGCAAATGAGAGGTTCTTTAAGACACAAAGAGAAATCAGTGCGAATCAAAGAGTGGAAGATTTCCCGTAAGCAAGCTCAATCAATGGACTTCTGTTAAAACTGGAAATGAACGATGGTTTCTTGTAATTCACTAATTTGGAAGCTAAAAAAGACAAAAAGCTTCTGTTCATGGGTTTTGTCTTTCATCATTGCTCAGTCAGTGTTAAAGTTAATGGGCCTTTCGTGTAACTCTGTTGGGAGCTTATGTTATGGCTATTACCCCAACAATACTCTAGTATATATAAATTTCCAAAGATGATCTACTACTAATTTGGTTGTGATTTGTGAGATAAAAAAAAAAATCTAAATGGTGATTGGTGAATACGAGTTATGTATATTGCCGCTGATTATTTGTTTCTGGTTTTAGTATTTGGGTGTGCGTTTTGATGTTTCTAATCATTATACACATGAAAAAGACTTTTCTTCACTACTGAATTTGAAATGATTTGAGGCTTGGTAAATTTAATAGGGCATTTCCCAAATCATAAGTACTTGAATAATAGAAGATTTTCAATTATTTAGGATTCGTTTTTGGGGGAACATATTATCAATTTATCATACTCAATAAAGGATAGAGTATGATCTGCCGAAATCCACAAGAAAATCCTCAAAAGTTATTCGTATGAACTACCATAATTTACAAAACAATTATAGTAACTCCTTGTTCACGTCTTAAAGAAGAAAAAGAGTTTACTAACCCAGGAATGTTCCAAAATTTGATAATGGTTTGGATTCAATTCGAACTAGAGTACGAAAGTTTCAAACTTCATTTTCTTTAGACTTGAAGTAATGGAAGTATCTACAAATTGACACGTAGTTAATATATGTGCAACAACTTCCATATAAGCCAATAGCCATGATGTAATGAGTTGGATTAAAAGCAAAGAAATGTCGCTATAGATAATGTAAGAAACAAAACTAATGTAACTTTTAAATATGTACACCTTTTTTATGCTATCTGTATATTTACAAAAGTAACGTATGT
>NC_025697.1:4908366-4940779 GCF_000633955.1 Camelina sativa
TAGTAACTCCTTGTTCACGTCTTAAAGAAGAAAAAGAGTTTACTAACCCAGGAATGTTCCAAAATTTGATAATGGTTTGGATTCAATTCGAACTAGAGTACGAAAGTTTCAAACTTCATTTTCTTTAGACTTGAAGTAATGGAAGTATCTACAAATTGACACGTAGTTAATATATGTGCAACAACTTCCATATAAGCCAATAGCCATGATGTAATGAGTTGGATTAAAAGCAAAGAAATGTCGCTATAGATAATGTAAGAAACAAAACTAATGTAACTTTTAAATATGTACACCTTTTTTATGCTATCTGTATATTTACAAAAGTAACGTATGTTTTTTTCTGCGTGTGGTGTGGACGTATCTAAAAGTATTTACATACTACATAAATATTGTCGGCGAAGATTCGTGTATAGTTTCCCATATGATGAGATGATTCTAGATTTAGATTGATGAGTGATGGTGGCGAGATGGAGACAGCAACTAATTAAAGTATTAGTATTAATTGTATTAACCAAATGGTAAGCTTTAAAGTTTTGAGTAATGGCGTCACACGTGCCTTCGTTTGATCTGAAATTAGGGAAACATTTACTGTTATCACGTAGTCGTATTTGATCAAAAACAAACAACCACTGCATGCCTTTCTCACTTATAAAAAGATATGTCTGTATAGAGTGCCTTAAATGATTTCGGACATACGCAAGGAAATTTGCTGGCATTTTAAGAAAAGTATCGAGTTTTTATATAAAATAGTTCAATCGATTGATCTGTGAAATGCAAATCTCCAAAAATAAATTATTTTTATCCTGGATCCATTTTCTTAACTTCATAATCGTTTTTGTAAAATAGTTAAATGGTAGTAACATCTCATACTATACTGTTTTTTTAAAAATTAAAAATATATTGTATAATTGTTTTTTAAATTATTTATATATTCCATGAAAATATATTAGCTAAAGCTTTTAAATGTGCTTAACTAAATTTTTTAAAAAATAATCAGAAAATACTATATCTATATATTTACACTTTGGTTCGTGTATAATGGTTGATACAAATTCATATCTTATTATATAATAGTTAATAATAATGGAATGGATGTACCTTTGAATAAATGAAATCATTATTCTGTTTTTAAATAAATAAAAATCTTTATTTCTACAAGACCAGATTCAGTTGATTTTTAAAAGAACCATATATCAAATATATTTATATTACTATAAAAAACCCCCAAAAAAAATATTACAATAAAAGTGACATTGTACTGAAATTTACATGATTGCAAAGTCTTCTAGGAGTCATCATTATTATTTGATTGATATGAACAAAACTTTAGAAAAAGAAAGAAAAAAAAAACGAAAATCAAGAGGCATATTCAACAAAAGAAAGAACATCAAGAGACATAAATTTTTAAATATCGAAAATGGTATGCCTAAATGTAAAGATTAAGAAACGTGGTTGGTGGGTTAATCATTATAATATTTCCATATGAAAAACATAGGATAAAAGAAAACAAAAGCTGGTGATAAAAGAGCTAAGAATTGTACTAAATAATATGTAATCATTACTTTGTTAATTAGCACTCAAAAACAAAATATATAGGTAGAAATTATTCGGTGAGTAGTGTGAGCAATTCCTAGGGGGTGAACTTCTCTTTTCACCTACTTGTAAAATAAGAAAAAAAAATCTGTATACATTATTATAAAATTAAAAATTTAAACCATTTTTTTATAAACCCAAACTGACATATAATTTCATTCTAATTGTAAAATCTAAACCCTAACCATCTCATTTGTAAACCCCAAACCGACATATAATTTCGTTCTAATTGTAAAATCTAAACCCTAACCATCTCATTTGTAAACCCAAACCGACATATAATTTCGTTCTAATTGTAAAATTTAAATCCTAACCATCTCATTTGTAAACCCAAACCGACATATAATTTCGTTCTAATTATAAAATCTAAACTCTAACCACTTCATTTGTAAACTCAAACCGACATATAATTTCGTTTTAATTATATAATCTAAACCCTAAAAAATTATTTGCAAATCCAAACCGACATAATTTCGTTTTTATTGTAAAATCTAAACCCTAAACAATTTATTTGTAAACCCAAACCGACACATCATTTTGTTCTAGTTGTAAAATCTAAACCAAACCAATATTTAAATTTCCTAAATTAAAAGTATACAGAATTTGTTTCTTTAATTGGTTTTGCTTTTTAATTTAATTTTAGTTTATTTTTAAAATGAGATAATATATAGAAGATTTTGATTGGTTGAAAAGAAGGATGTGAATGGAGAGGTTCACCTGTAAGAGTGAGTATTTTTCCTTTTGAATTAACCTCCTTTTTGTTCATCTTTAAACAAAATTGTTAAGTGCGGCTAAGTTGTCGTGTCCCACTGCAATCCATCATGTAATGAGAATAAAAAAAAACAGACTTGAATTTTTATTATCGAATGTAATAAGCACAACAACACCACTGAATGTATAATGTATTGTTCCATCTGATTTTGGAATATTCCATGGAATTTGTTCAACTTAATTCAAAGATCTTTAACTTGTAACTATCATTGATTATAAAAAGTTGAAATATTATTACTATAGATAAGACTGACATGTGTTTATGCTTTTATATATTTTATGTTCGACAGATTTGTAAATTAAATTTATCATATATCAATCTTCGCATTTACTGAGCTAACAACTTGTGTACCCGATCAAACAAAGCTAATTAACGTGTTGAAAAGCTCGAAACTCATAAATTTTAAACAGATCCGATTATTATTAAAAAGTGATGTAATTTGTTTCTATATAGTATATTTTTTTTTTGGGTCACGGTCAACTACATTTTAATGATGTTCAGATATGATGATGCAAATTAATTAATAAAATCAGAAGGAAAAAAAGATTTGAAAATATTAATTTGGGGGAGGATTGGATTTATAAATTAAGCAAAAGGGACTAATGGTTTATAGATTTTACTACGAGGTCTTCTTGTTGTTGGATGCCAATGACATATACCAACTCGACAAGAAAACGACATGTGTGTTCTCACTCTTTTACGCAATGGACCCCGTTTTTTTTTTTTTTTTGGCTCAACAACAACTTATACATTCATCAATACAGTTATACAATATCTGCATTCACCAAGGATTTTAACCAACTTGGCTCAATAGCATACAACTTAGGATCGAAGTTCTGAAAAGAAAGTGATTCCTGAGCTATCCTATCGGCTACACCATTACCAGATCGCTTAATAAAAACCACCTTGCACTGGTCGAAGAGGGGAAGATGATGCCTGATATCTTGCACAATTGGATCAATAGTTGGCCTACTTCCTTCCCCATTTAGCAGGTCTACCAGTGTCTGAGAATCAGACTCAAATATGACCCGGGGGTATTGGAGACGAACTAAGTTTATCACCGCCCATCTGAAAGCTTCAGCTTCAATCTCCAACACAGTCCGTGTCTTTGACACCATTCTTGCCCCTGCCCATAAAATTTTGCCTCTGTTATCTCTAAGAACCCATCCTAAACCTCCTGTGTCACCATCATGGGGCCAGGCTCCGTCGGAGTTACATTTGACCCAGTCCTGCGATGGTTTGATCCATTTATTCCTGTTAAGAGACCCTGGAGGGTTATGATGTTTTATACCTCTTAGCTCCAACCTTTGACTCCATTCTTCTGCATCCTCTTTGGCCTTGTTGATTAAACTTTGCCTCATATTCTCTGCCCTTGAAGATGAGATTATTCTGGTTTTTCCAAATTCTCCAAAGAATCCAAGGAGATAGAGAGGAGAGGTTCTCTTGAGAGGGGATCTCCTTATGGTAATTAAAAACCCAGAAAAGGTTGGCATATACCGAGTTTGACCAATCACCCTCCGGAGGGACAGGAATCGGAGAGATTGCCCAAACTAATCTGGATAATGGGCAAGTAAACAAGAGATGATTTGTTGATTCTCTAGCATTGGGGCATCGGATACAGCTTGCCTCTCTTGATATGTGGCGATGGTATTTTTTAGAAAGTATTTTTTAGGTAATACCTACAATTTAAAAAGTATTTTTTAGGTAAAAGAAAGAAAGAAAATGGCGGCTAGGGTTTCATCTCCATCGATTGATTTCCAAATCTGCTAATTGAAACCTTAGTCTTCTCATTCAGTTGGTGTTCGCTAGAGTACCCACTGTTCAGTAAAGTCGAAGTGACTTGTTGGTGGTTTCGTGCGACGGGTAGATTTCCTGAGAAAATGAGTCGTCCGCGAAAGAAAAAGGAGATGACGCTTATGGATGAGCTCAGAGGTCTGGATCTTTTGGGCGAAGGGGAAACAGTTATGATTCCAGATCTGGAGAATGAAGATCTTATTGAAGAAAACTCCATGAGCATCATCGTTCGCTGTTTAAATCCGTCAGTTCATAAAGTGGGTGGACTAGTGAAGGCTCTTCCTACAATTTGGGGCTTCGATGATAGAGTGCGGGGAAGAAGTGTAGGGGAAGACCGTGTCCAATTCTTCTTTGAGAACGAAGGAGACCTTCGTCATGTTCTTCTGCGAGGGCCGTGGTTTGTCAATGGCTGGATTGTATCCCTTGACAAATGGATCCCAAATCCAGGAGCAGATTTTCTTAATAGGATTCTATTTTGGATTCGGATTAAGGGACTTCCAGTCCATCTTCTGAAAAAACAAGCGGTGGAAAGCATTGTTGAACCAATGGGGAAGATAGAAGCGGTGGAATTGCACGCAAAGAACTCTACTTCGGTAGAATATGTTAGAGCAAGAGTTTGGATCATAGCAGATGAACCTCTCCAGTTTAGAAAA
This sequence comes from Camelina sativa, assembly GCF_000633955.1. Lineage (NCBI taxonomy): Eukaryota > Viridiplantae > Streptophyta > Magnoliopsida > Brassicales > Brassicaceae > Camelina > Camelina sativa. Next base: position 4,913,179 of record NC_025697.1, read on the forward strand.
GTTGCAAAATTCAAGTCGGGGGAGGTAATTCCTGTAGAGCTAACTTATGAGAAACTTCTTAAGGTTTGCTTGCTCTGTAAAAGATTGACACATGATAGATCCATCTGTCCATTCCAAGTTCACGAACCATCAAGGAATGTGAATCAAATCCCGAAAAGGAAAGGACGACAAACAGAAAGATCTGCAGCTTTCAAGGCTCAAGCCAAGGGTAAAGGCAAAGCAGTGGAGAAAAATGACACAGACGGAATGGCTGAAAGACCCCACAGTAATGCTCAATGTGTTGGTCTCTCGGTTTCTCTTTCTGATTCTTCTCCGAAAGGTATAACTATCAAGGATAGACTGCAGTGGTCAAATAAGGGGAACAGAGGGTGCAGAGAAAGACAAGGAAGTTCCCAGCAGCCACTGCAGGAATGGAGACCGAAAGAAAGGGTTGCAGATAATTCAACCAAGGAAGTTGGGAATGGGGCATCAGAAGACTTAGGCACCTCCCTTTCAAAACGACGAAGAGAATCGGGAAGTGAGGAAAGACAAACTAAAAAGGCTAAATTAGGATCAGAAAGGAAGAATGACTTCACCCCCTCGGTGTTCTTACGTCTGGGAAGTAGTGGTGAAAAGTCGAATAGCAGTGGAAGGAAGAGGAACAAGTCGGGTGAAGAAGGAGCAGAGAACGGAAATAAGAAAATCTCTCCCTCAGTCTTTGAGAGATTGGGATCCAACTCCTCCCCGTCTGGTTCCAAATCTCAAGATAAGTCCGTTCCAACAGATCAATCTGCACATGTTGGAACTCAGGGAACTCATGGGACGAATCATTCTGCTTCATCTAAAGCAGCATATCACAGGAACTCTTCAGATCATTTATCTGATGGTGCCAATGATACAATCTTGAAAGAAGGGTTGATGGTTAATTCCAACCCTTCAAAGTCATCATGAGAATACTGAGTTGGAACTGTCAGGGGGTGGGGAATACCCCTACAGTTCGACATCTATGAGAGATACGTGGTCAGTATCTGCCTGAAATAATATTCCTCTGTGAGACCAAGAAAAAAAGAGATTACTTAGAGAATGTGGTAGGACATTTAGGATACTTTGACTTGCACACGGTGGAACCAACAGGGAAGAGTGGTGGTCTGGCATTAATGTGGAGAGACTCGGTGGGGATTAAAATACTTCATTCAGATAAGAGGATCATTGATGTGCAAGTGAAATGGCAGGATAAAGTCTTCTACCTGTTGTGTATCTATGGTGACCCTGTTAGAGGCGCAAGAGGAGGTGTTTGGGAAAGATTGACAAGGATAGGGATCTCTAGAAGTGGACCATGATGTTAACAGGCGATTTTCAACGAATTGGTGGATCCATCAGAGAAGATAGGAGGGCCGAGAAGAGAGATGGCAACATGTCTGGAATTTCAACAAATGCTTCGAGCATGTGGCCTTTGGGAGATCAAACACAGAGGTTATCAGTTCTCCTGGTTTGGGAACAGGAACGACGAACTGGTGCAGTGCAGATTGGACAGAACAGTTGCAAACCAAGAATGGTCTAAGTTATTCCCACAAGGACAAGCCACCTATCTTAAGAAAGTAAGTTCGGATCACAGTCCATTGATAAATTCTCTGATGGGTGAAAACTGGAGGAAATGGGCTAGCTTTAAATATGATCAGCGATGGGTGCAAAGGGAAGGATTCGTGAATCATTTCAATCACGTGTGGAGCTCAGAAGAAGTGCGACAAGCGGATTCTTTAGTCGCAAAAATATCTTTATGCAGAAAAGGTATATCAAGATGGAAAAGACAGAGTAAGCCAAATTCTGCGATTAGAATCCAGTCTCTGCATCACCAGATTGATCTTGCTACCCAACAAAGACACTATAACCCAGCTGAAGTGCATCGGCTCAAACAAGATCTTAATGCAGACATCTTCGAGAAGAAATCTTCTGGCAGCAAAAGAGCCGATCTAGTTGGTTGAACAATGGGGACAAAAATACCAAGTACTTTCATGCAACGACCAAAAATAGAAGAGCCCAAAACAGGATCCAAATTTTAGAAGATGATGAAGGTAAACAATGGTCTGCTGATAAAGATCTTGGAAGAGTGGCTGAGCAGTTTTTCCGGAAGTTGTATACTTCTGAAGATGTGGGATATAAACTGCAGATGATGTCAGACATAATTCCTCCTATTTCCAGGGAGATGAATGAGTATCTTCTGGCTGAAGTAACAGTGGAAGAGGTTAAGAGAGCTGTTTTTGACATCAATCCAAATAAATGTCCAGGCCCAGATGGAATGACAGGTTTCTTTTTTCAACAGTTTTGGGATGTCATTGGCGAGGACATAGTTAATATGGTCAAGAAGTTCTTTCAATCAGGCAAATTGGAGAAGGATATTAACAGAACAAACATCTGCCTGATTCCGAAGAAGTTGAAAGTAGTGAAGCTCGTGGAGTTCCGGCCAATAAGTCTAAGTAATGTGGTGTACAAAATCATCAGTAAAGTGATGGCAAAGCGCTTGACGAGTATATTGCCAGACATCATTTCAGAAACGCAAGCAGCTTTTATCAAGGGAAGACTTATCACTGATAATATCCTGATAGCTCATGAACTCCTTCATGCGCTTAGCTCAAGTAATAAATGTGCGGAGGAGTTTATAGCCATCAAAACTGATCTATCAAAAGCTTTCGATAGAGTTGAGTGGCAGTTTCTAGATGATGCTATGCAATCCTTGGGCTTCTCTGACCATTGGCGGGCTATGATTATGGAGTGTGTGAGCAGTGTTCAGTATCAAGTCCTCATTAATGGGTCCCCGTATGGAGATATTCGACCAACAAGAGGCCTCCGCCAAGGGGACCCATTATCACCATACCTATTCCTCATTTGCACCGAAATGCTAGTTAAGATGTTCCAGCATGCTGAGAATAATGGGAAGATAACTGGATTGCAAGTTGCAAGAGGTGCTCCTCCTATCACCAACCTCCTATTTGCTGATGATAGCATATTTTACTGCAAGAAATCAGACTCAGAGATCAGTCAAGTAATCAGTATTATTGAGGAGTACAGTCTTGCATCGGGTCAGCAGGTAAATTACGAGAAGTCCAGTGTGTATTTCGGGAAGCTTATCCCAGAGGAGGAACGAGGGAACATCAAACATAATCTGGGGATAAATCAAGAAGGAGGGGAGGGTATTTACCTTGGATTACAGGAATCATTTAAGGGTTCCAAGGTTAATACGCTGAGCTACCTCAAGGAGCGCATGCATCAAAAGGTCAACGGATGGCAATCTCTGTTTTTGTCACCTGGAGGAAAGGAAGTTCTTTTAAAGGCAGTAGCCATGGCTTTGCCAACACACACGATGTCATGTTTTAAGCTTCCCACAGCAATATGCAAGCAATTGACTTCTGTAATGTCAGATTTCTGGTGGCAAAACAAACAGGATTCGAGAGATATGCACTGGACTGCCTGGGAGAAACTGAGTAAGCCAAAAGCTGTGGGAGGACTAGGTTTTCGAGATATTGAGGATTTCAATCTCGCGTTATTGGGGAAGCAGCTTTGGAGAATGATCACACACAAGGATTCTTTGCTTGCAAGAGTTTACAAAAGTCGATACTTCAAGCACTCAGACCCTCTGTCTGCCTCTTTAGGGAACCGTCCCTCTTTTGCCTGGAGAAGTATACATGCTTCACAAAAGATAATCAAACAAGAAGCGAGAGCAGTAATAGGGAATGAAGCAAGTGTTAACATCTGGCAGCATCAGTGGGTCGAAGAAAAACCAAGTAGAGGAATCAGTCGGATGAAAGTGATCTCTCCACAATTCCAGCAGATAGCCTCTTCAGTGAATTCTGTGCAGGATCTACTACTACCTTCTGGTAAGGATTGGAATGAGGCCCTATTAGACCTTTTGTTTGAAGATGCGGACAAAGTTTGTATAAGGGAATTAAGACCGGGTGGTGCAACCACCAAAGATGTCTATGCATGGGATTACTCAAGGTCCGGCCATTATAGTGTCAAGTCTGGGTATTGGGTAGCAACTCAGGTGATAAAGGGGAAGGATCAACCTCAATTTGTGCTTCAGCCCAGCTTGGATCTCTTATACCAACAAATATGGAAGCTGGATACACCGCCAAAACTACACCACTTTATTTGGAGATGTATAAGCAATAACCTCTCAGTTGCAGGGCAATGGACCCTGTTTTTAGCTATTGAAAACTACACGATGTTAGTATTTTGTAAAACGGGGAGAAGAAGACTAATCTTAAAAAAAAAAAAAAAAAAAAAAGGAATAACGACAAAAATAAGTTAAAATCCAACGGCTGAGGATATCCATCCACCTTGGCCCCCGTCTGTCTCAACCAGTCGGTCAAAAAGTCAACAGTATGCGGACTTTTTTTTTTTTTTCACAAAAGAAAAAAAAAAAGATGATTATTTATTTTGACCCCTCTACTTTTTTAAATAACCCCTCTTCCCCCCGTATATTACATCCCAAATTGAGAGTGCCGACACGTTTTGGGGATGAAATCGATAGATTATAAAGTAAAGGGGTGAGAAAGTAAAGATTACAAAAAATAAGAAAACTGTCGGTCCATTTAACTAAGGTTAAGGGTTATTTATTTGATCAGGGTATGTAGTTAAGCACCTGTGATTATATATATTTATGCAGGAGGTCCTACATTAAACCGAGTCGACCGTCGGTGACTCAAAGCGAGTCACGTAGACCGAGTTCTCTCCGGGTTCTTTTTTTTATTTTATTTAATTTTAAATATTATTAATTTAGTCTCACACAAAGTTCCATCCTTTCTTCTATTTATAAACTAAGAAAAATAACGAAGATAAAATAACCATCGTTTTGGTGAGAGAAGAAGAGAAGAAGAATAAGGCCCTATGGAAAGATAATACTCTGTTTCCATTTTTTTTTTCTTTCTGAAAATATACACAGAGAAAGAGAGAGAGAAGAGACATGGCGGATTCAAGCGATTCTGTCTCCATTGATATGGAGGCATTGTCTCTTGGAGGACAGGTACCATTTTTTTTTTCTTTTTATTGTACTGAGAAATTACGGGAAGAGGAATACATGAGAAATTTTGGTTTCTGCATTCTTCGAGCTTGCTGCTTTGCTCCCTGATGATTCTGCTTTATTTGTTTTTATTTTTTGGTTAGAGTATGAATTTTTTTTTTTTTTGTATAGCAAAATTTGGAATTTGTTTGATAGTAGAAGAACAACAACAATGCTGCGTTATTTGTTCATGTTTTGCTAATTTTTGTATTGTTTTGAAGCTTTTGTTGTTGTCGGTGGTGATATATATATATATATATATATATATATCCGAAGTTACGAAATGTGCTGTTCATTATCTGATTCTTTTTTTTTTTTCTTTGAGGTTCTTGAGATTTTTGTATTTTCTGGGTTTCTCATGTTTTCCGCAATTCATGCCTTAATTGACACACCTTCATTTTATAACATGTGTTTTTTTTTTTTTCCCTTTCTAATTTGATCCAATTCTTGATCAAAAATTATTTATATTTCACATTCGTTCTTCTCATTGCAATTAAATTCCCCATAACGAGGTTTTGGTTCCACTGTTGAATGGTTTAACTTTAATGATCCTTTTTTTTTTTGACCAAAAATTCTGATTTTTATGGGAAACTTTGCTAGTACTTTGTTTAGTTAAGGGAATGAATTTTACTACTAGGTGTGGTGTGGTGTGGTGTGGTCCTAATTCTATGCATGTTATTTACTTTACGCCTTTCATTTATTTCTCATTAGAAAATTTCAGTCACCGACTTAAATTCTTCGCTTGTTGTTGTTGTTGTAGGAACACCTTGTGGAGACTACTTATGGCCCTGTATGTGTTGCCGTTTGCGGAGATCCTGATAAACCTGCTCTTATCACATATCCTGATATTGGCTTAAACTGTAAGCATATATATACATATTCTTTTCTATTCATCTTCCCCCGCTATACTTGGACTAGTTTAGTAAATACTATGATTTTAGCAAATGTAAGATGCATCTTCTTGATTTGGTGCTTGTTTCTTCTTGACAGATATGTTCTGTTTTCAAGGATTATTGTTTTGTCCTGAAGCTAGTTCCTTGTTACTCCACAACTTTTGCATATATCACATCAGTCCTCTTGGCCATGAGGTTGGTAAAACTGGACTCTGTGACCATCTTTTAAATATATATATATATATATATTTCTGGTATTTTTATCCGCTGTGACATTCCTTCCATTGTTATATGCAAATTCATATCCCTTATTACATCGTTTTCTTCAAGAGTCATTGCAGTTGGGAGCTCCGATAATCAGTGTTGATGCTCCTTTGCTCTCTGCTGATGACTTAGCCGACCAGATTGTTGAGGTTCTTAATTTTTTCGGGTAATTAATTCATCTCACATATCGTTTATCTATGCCTCTTTGTTACAAAAGTCTTTCTATGGAGACTCACAGAAGAAAGAGCGGCTAATTTTTTGTTTTTATTCTAACATAATTTTCTCCTTATTTATTTGCTTATTGTCTCTTCTCCAGACTTGGTGCAGTAATGTGTATGGGTGTCACTGCAGGAGCTTACATTCTGACCTTATTTGCTGTAAGTACAGTAATGGTACTCCCCCTTACACTTATCACTTAACTTGATGTCCAAATTTTAATTTTGCTTGAAAACTTAATTTTTCCAGATGAAGTACAGGCAGAGAGTTCTGGGTTTAATACTTATCTCTCCACTGTGCCAAGCGCCTTCTTGGTCAGAATGGTTGTGCAATAAGGTTTTTTTCCTCACTAAGATATCTTCTTTGTTTTTTTTTTCTTCCTGGCTTGGGGTTATGGCCTTGATTCTCTAATTCTCATATCAGATCTTCCTTAACTTATTATGCAGGTTCTGTCTAATTTACTCTACTACTATGGCACGTGTGGAGTGGTTAAGGAATTGTTACTAAAACGGTACTTCAGCAAGGTATAGTTTTGGATTCAAAGGTTTCTTGTAAATAGTTTGTAACAATTTTCGAATTGTTTCTCAATACACTATTCTTACTTTGGTTTAGACAAATGATAAAGCTTTGACATATGTTCTCATAGGAAGTTCGAGGTAATGGTCAAGTTCCAGAATCGGATATTGTTCAAGAATGCAGAAGGGTTAGTAAAATCTGTCTTCTCTTTTCTTGCAAATTCTGCGATGCTTACATTTCGAAGTAAAATTTACATGTTGTTCTTTATTCTTTGACTATCCAGTTACTTTGTGAGCGGCAGAGTACAAATGTATGGAGATTCCTTGAGGCAATCAACGGGTAATTCTCTAGTTTTTCTCTGTTGATTTCATTCCCGGACTATAGTCTTAAGCTGATAGAAATAGTATGTTTGTGGTTTGGGTGAAACAGGAGAGTGGATCTTAGTGAAGGTTTAAGGAAATTGCAATGCAGAACTCTCATATTCATCGGTGAAAATTCTGCATACCACTCCGAGGCCGTTCACATGACCACCAAACTAGACAGACGATATGGTGCATTAGTCGAGGTACCATAATGCTAACACATAATGCCTCTTTTTAACGTTTTTGGTTTGAAACAAACTTCAGTTTGGTTTTGGTTTTTATGGTGACCCTAAATCATATTACATATAACAGGTGCAGGGAAGTGGGTCGTTGGTAAGTGAAGAACAACCACAGGCGATGGTAATACCAATGGAATACTTTTTGATGGGATATGGCTTGTATCGTCCGACACAGAGCGTAAGTCCGAGAAGTCCTTTGAGCCCAACCCGAATCTCTCCCGAGCTTCTCTCCCCTGAGAACATGGGCTTAAAACTCAAGCCAATTAAGACAAGACTCGCTCTATAGCCCTGCCTCCTCTGCTACACACATTTATATATACAACAAGTGAATCATACGCCACATAAAATCACCACTGTTGAAGTTGGAGCTGTTCCTCTGTTATGATTTAAGCTGTAGATATAGACAGACATATTGATCATCTATATATAGTGGAGAGAGTAAGAAGAGTAAAGAAAAGGGGATGGGGAAGGGATTGATATATGGTAGAGTGAGAGAGACTACAGATCTCTTATATTTTGATTCATTAAAAGTTAGTCTCTAAAGGTTTATTTTTGTGGTAGCTGTTCTTGTTCTCTGTACATTCAGTTGAATAAATTATTTAAGTAAAATCCCCATACTATTTTAAATTAGCTCTCTTTCAATACCATACATGTATTGTATGTCCTTGTGCTGATAAAACAGTGGTGAAAAAGACTTTGCTGATTCGGGGACAAAAGTGCTTTTTCGTTTACTAGCAGACAACCTTTGACTTCGAGCTGATTCTATTCTCTCATATAATTTTGGTTGCACAAAGTACAGTGGTATAGATTGAGTATATACTGTATATGATTACAAGAGAACAAAATCAAACTTGTTTCGTGACGGATGATTACATAAAGAAAAGAAAAAAAGGAAACAATACTAATTACAATGGAAACAAATGGGTTGTGGCCTTGTGGGTTAGTTACTCCCAAGGAAACAAGCAATGTTAGTGTTAAAATCTGGCTCTTTTTTCTTCTTCTGTACCACATACAGCTTTCTTGCTTTTGTTTTCTTTTTGTCAAAATTGGTGTACCAAACTTCAGTTGAGAAGAAGCATTCTGGTTTTCAAGAGCTATGGGATTGGCGTGACATTAGAATCATCCGTTGTTTACTGCTTTCTGATCTTACGATTTCTCCTTTCTGACCAATACCAAGAGGCGTTTTCATTTAGTTATATATATGATACAAACGACTAATGAACCAACCAAAAAACAAACCAAGTTACCTCTATAGTACTGTCTGGAGAAAACCACTTTAACAATATCCCTAGATGCACAACTGCTGGAATCATTTTGAAAACCAGCGGTGTTGTAACCTGCCAAAACCATCAACCATACCAACTCAGCTACTTACTTGAACACATATGGAGAAGAGGCAACAGAAAGTTATTTGATCATACCAGGCTTAGAGCAGTTGTCCCGAGGAGAAGCAAATAGAGTTTCCCCTGAAAATTTATATAACTTTGAGCTTCTTTCTACAGAATACCTTTTATAATCTTAAATCCTACTATGTGTAATGGTCCAAGGAGGAGCAAGTTGTGTTACTTACTTCGATGAGGTGAAGATTGGAGGCACGGCTAAGTAGCACAAAGGCAAACTCCCCTATCTGAGCCAGAGATATTCCAACCTGCATCAATTTGACACGGGATGGTAAGAAACAGAGTATATGAAAGCAAATATGACAGATCATAATTAATGTGAGACATAATATTTTACCAGGAGAGCCGTCTTGTTGTTGTATCCAAATCCCTTGACAACGGTTGTAACTATTGTTGTCTTTATGATAATTACTAATATTACAGAGGCTAACAGTATATCCACATGAGTCCACAGAAAATGGACATTAACTAACATCCCAATGCTGGCTAGGAAAAGCGCAGCAAACAGATTACGGATGGGTTCGATCTGCATAAATATAAGGTGTCTCAGTTAGACTATGGACTGTGAAAGGGTTTTAAAATTGGAAGTTCGTCAACTCGTTATTTCCTATCCATCACATTCACCCCCTACAAGAACCTAGACTAGGATCAAACTCCGACTCTCTTTCTCTATCTCTCATCAGAGAACACTAAGAACAGTTGTGAGAGTAGAAAAAAAGAATCTAGATGGATATCATTCAGCTTCAATTAATATAAACAGGAGAACAATAAGGCCTTTTTGGTAACATGTGGTCAAAACGTACTTGCTCCAACGTATGTTCAGCGAGATCAGTGGTGGATATCATGACCCCCGCGGCAAAAGAACCCAATTCAAGACTTAATCCCAGCTTATCACTACACTGAAATCATAAAAGACCAGTCAAAACAAACATGTTGACAAAAACTTAATCCCACCTTACCATTACAGTAAAAGAAAAAGAAAAATCATAAACCAATATGCTGACATAATGATACACACCAGATAAGAGAAGGAACGCACACATGATAATCTTGATGAACACATAATATAAAATGGATACTGACAATGAAGTATATGAGGAAGAGGAAGGTTAAGTAAGACTCACCCAGGCTACAAGTAGACAAAACGCAACAGCTGCTAACTGATAGAGTTCATTTGTCTGATAGATGAAGAAAAATTTTAGGTTAATCTACAAACTTGATTTATTGAACCGGAAGATAGGGAAAAGAATCTTGAGAGGAAAAATCATGTACCTGTGAGGACAAGCTGACCATTAGCTTCAGCAACCAAGGAATACATGTCCGTGATAATATTGACAAAACAGCCAAAAACGAAAGCAACACAACCACCCTAGATAAAAGACAGTAAAGGCATGATTAACATCAAATCTTTAGAATGCGCCTTGAGAGCAAAAACTCTACCAGTCTTTACTTACACTTTTCCCATCGACAACATTCCATGGACAATGCCAGAATTTCCCTCAAGAACTGGAAGCAACGCAAACAGCAAACCCACAGCACAGTCCTAGAAACAGATGGTAAAATCAAACCTCCAAATCATTTGAAAAGGAATTCTACAATAATTGGTCACTATTTGACTGCCATATGAACACTATTTGATCTAGAAAAACAATGGACATTACATGTTGATGTAAAGAACAATCAGGTACCTGAAGAATAAGTATTCCAATTGTAACTTGGCCATGAAGAGAATTAGTTGAATTTTTTTCCATGAGAAACTTCAGCACCTATAGTTTCAAGGCAGAAACACATGACGGATACAAAACCAAATATTAAAAAGAAAGCCAGCTAATGGAAGTGGTTATAAGCATTATAAACTTCACTGAAATTACCACAGCAGTTGATGACATTGACAAAAATGCTCCTACAAATACCCCCTCCGAATGTTTACCACCACATAACTGCAAACAGGACCAGTTTAAAACATGTCACAGAGAGTATAATTTTCAAAGACAAATCTTGCTACATAACCCAACTGTCGCACATAGAATAAAGGAGACAGAGGTCGCCAATTGTCCATGACGAAAAATGAGAGCAGAACTTTTTTGTCCAGAACCAGTAATAAAAAAGTGACGCACCGACACTGTGATTCCGCACAAGAACATGAATAAAAGAATTTGAAAAAGGCCTCCCAGAACAGCAACTGATCGAACAACTTTAAGCTACATAGAAGAGGAAAGGTGCTAGTGTTTGTTATGTAACATTTGAATACAACACTAAGTAAATAAAAGAGGGATCTCACCTTAGCAGTGGAGAACTCTAGACCCAAAGCAAAGAGCAGAAATACCACACCAAACTGGGCGACTGTTTCAACCTACATAAATAATCATGTCAAAAAGAAAGCGCAAAAACCACATGTAGGATCACATATATGTATATATGAAAATACATTCTCATCTCGGCGGCAGTCTAATGCTCTAGATTTTCTATTCAATGAAGAACTAAGGTCTATCTAATGCATCATCAGATGATAAAAACTAAATTTGTTTTGACCCACAGAAGAAAGAGTTCCAAGTCAAAGACGCCTGTCTTGCTGTGTGCAATATCTTAGTCAAAGTCCCTCAGAAGAAAATAGTTTGTAAACTTGTGTTGACCACCTAACTAAGCATTCCAGACCATAAGAGGAATCTATCAATCAAAGTTATTTGGACTGAACGAAGACTCAAATCTTTTGACGTCAAACACAAAGCATACCTGGACCATTTCACTGATAAGGTTCAATCCTCCAGGCCCGATGATTGATCCTGCTAGCAAATATCCAGTTATCACCTGAATATGCACAAAATATTTAACAACTATCAGAATACCGATAAATCATACTTACACCTAAAATTATAATGTAAGAGAATAGGAGTAGCACGAAAATCAGACCGGCTGTCCAGCACAAGCAAAGGCGATACCACCACAAGTTGCAGATACAATAACAACCACCAGGTCTGATATCAGTCTGTACATGGCATAAGAAGCAAAGTCAGATGATTAATTCCGGATTGCAGAGTCTTGTCTATAAAGAATCATGTTCAAACAAATTACTTAAAACCAAGAATCTTGCCTCAAGTCTAGCTGCAACACTGGATACTTTGACTTGGAATTAGATATGATGAAGACATTGTCCTGACACAACGCCAAAATTNTTCAACCTACATAAATAATCATGTCAAAAAGAAAGCGCAAAAACCACATGTAGGATCACATATATGTATATATGAAAATACATTCTCATCTCGGCGGCAGTCTAATGCTCTAGATTTTCTATTCAATGAAGAACTAAGGTCTATCTAATGCATCATCAGATGATAAAAACTAAATTTGTTTTGACCCACAGAAGAAAGAGTTCCAAGTCAAAGACGCCTGTCTTGCTGTGTGCAATATCTTAGTCAAAGTCCCTCAGAAGAAAATAGTTTGTAAACTTGTGTTGACCACCTAACTAAGCATTCCAGACCATAAGAGGAATCTATCAATCAAAGTTATTTGGACTGAACGAAGACTCAAATCTTTTGACGTCAAACACAAAGCATACCTGGACCATTTCACTGATAAGGTTCAATCCTCCAGGCCCGATGATTGATCCTGCTAGCAAATATCCAGTTATCACCTGAATATGCACAAAATATTTAACAACTATCAGAATACCGATAAATCATACTTACACCTAAAATTATAATGTAAGAGAATAGGAGTAGCACGAAAATCAGACCGGCTGTCCAGCACAAGCAAAGGCGATACCACCACAAGTTGCAGATACAATAACAACCACCAGGTCTGATATCAGTCTGTACATGGCATAAGAAGCAAAGTCAGATGATTAATTCCGGATTGCAGAGTCTTGTCTATAAAGAATCATGTTCAAACAAATTACTTAAAACCAAGAATCTTGCCTCAAGTCTAGCTGCAACACTGGATACTTTGACTTGGAATTAGATATGATGAAGACATTGTCCTGACACAACGCCAAAATTCCCAAGTAAGAACGAATACAACAAACCAAAACTCAGTCTTCCTGTGCAAAAAACTTACTTTTCGATCAATCAGAGTTGGAGTGTCCTCAGCTCTGTTATCATTGTTCAAGTTGAAAACGTCATGGAGTTGAAAATGCCTACGGTAAATTAGATAAACTCTTAACACATCTTGAGTTATTACAGAACATCACAGAAGGTCATGTAAAGGAAACTATACAAATAGAAACGATAAGTAGAATAGAATTGTACTTCTCCTCTTTCGTCTCATTTTTCTTTGTTGACTTTACTCTGGCTACAGTTTCCAGAACAGCCTGATCACCACAAGGTTAACAACCAACCTCACATTCAGATACTCATCTTATGCAATAAATGAGAGACATAGTCAGAATCTAAAAAAGCAAGCTTTTACTATAATTCCAAGTAAAAGACACAGGAGTGTTTTTGAAACTGCTCGAATTTCCTATAAAGAAGAACTTGAAAGTATCCAACTACGTATGTATTAAAAACAGGAAAAGTTCCTAAATTTGCATATATCAATGAAGGACATGATACACTGTTGTCCAGCTTATACTACCAACCTGCTGGCCAGCTACACTGTTGTTGAAGCTTCCAGGATCAGCCCCTGCCACGAATATAACAACAACAAGATCAGAAAACAACAAATAATTTCGAGTAGTAAAGGGTAAAGAAGAGACGCATTATCCCATTTCAGGAAACCAATCAGAAAATGTATCTCGTTATGTAATCTTTCTCGATCTAGAAGAAGCATATACTATTCCCACAGTTGGAGAAATCCCAAAAAGGAAAGGCGAATGTGGGGGTTAATCTAAGTTCCCAATTTGGCAATGGATCACGGATCCAATGCAGGATCTAACTCATGAATTGAATGATTCAATCAAAAACGAGTGAAGGCTCAGAAACCAGACCAATTCTAGTATCCAACAATGGCCATTTCAACTCTCCAAAAGTAAAAAAAAAAAAAATAAGAAAGAGAGTAACCTTCATTCTGGTCGCTTTCGTTGAACTCTTTCTCGAGAGCACGATCGATGATGTCGGCGAAGCTACCTTCCTTGGGTTTAACAAGAGAAGAAGAACCGTTGAGAGATGCGACGACGGAAGAGGAGTTGACGGAAACGGTTTCTTCAAACAGATCCGAATCAGAGAAAGATCGAGGAGACGCGACGGAGAAGCAGAGGAAGAGTGAGAGTAAAAGTAAGAGGATAACGACTTCAGAGGATCTTCTTCTTCTTCCTCCTCCTCCTTCCACCATGGCTGGCAGAAGAACTGGTTCTGGATTAAACCGGTCCGGTGCAAACGGTTAGCAGAAGAACCGGTGTACCGACCGTCGCGAGTCTCTCGATCGAGAGAGAGTGGGCAAGAGAGCGGGGGAAAAAAAAAGAGAGAGATTTGCTGCAGCAGTGCTGTGGTCAACAACTAGTCCATATAATATAAGATTGATTATATACATATTAGACTATATTGTATATTTTTTACTATATAGTATTATTACAAAATTAATTATCGGATGATGTTTCTTTGTATTATTACTAACATGAATGGGTCTTTCTTGTTTATTATTGCTTTGGAATTTGGATTAGGACATAACATCTTTTCTTTTTATCTAATATTTTTTAAAAAATAATTATTATGTACCAAATTATTTGTATTTTATAGTTTTATGAGATTTGTAATGGTGAATTTCTTTTGAGCATAAATATTTTCTTTTAAATATATATATATACAACAAAGGAATATATATATATATATATATATACGAAATCATATAATATTCCCCTCTCTTTTTATATATATTTTTTATCTCTCAGTGTCTTACGATCCCCTCTTCCTTTGACAACAATGGCGGACAAACCAAGCAGAGCGTTGGTATTGTACGGAGACGGCTTGGCTCGATTCGTCGATCCATCAAATACCCACATCCATTCTCTCGCTTCCGTAGCTAGCTGTGGCTTCCTCAGTCTTCCTCATGCACCTCCAGGTCTCTCTGACTCACTATCTTCATAAATTTGGTTACTTTTTCGTTTGATTCGTCTAGATTTGTTTATTGATCAAAATCGGTGGTTTACGTGTTTTCACTCATATTCGATTTCTTCCTTGTTTAATGAGGATTCTTAGTTTTAATCCCAATTGAACCGGTTTAGACATGAGATCGTTTGGATTCATTCGATTGAGACTTAATATGTGACTCCATTGAGTTTTCGCACGCTGCATTGATCTAGTTGAAGAAGATAGCTAGAATTTTTTTTTTAAATTTTAACCCAATTTCTTAAGAATCTAAGATCTTGAGATCAAGATCACTTGTGTTTCATTGCTTGTGCTTTGACTTTCTAATTTGCAGAAACTGAGAACGAAAGGATAGTTCGAGAATTCTCCCATATGCTGGATGCATCAGAAGCTTACTCGATAGCTGTGAGGATTCTTCACTCTCTTAAAATAGTTATATGATTGAATGTGTGTATTGATTCATGTGTTTACACTAGAGGTTGACACTCCATGATTTGTTTCTTCAACAGAGTGGACTAAAACCAAAGGGAAATGAAAATGATATCCCAACTTTAGCTGAAAGGTTTGGCCTTTTCACCTCATCTTTGTACTTTTTATTATACTCCTTTCAATAATCAATTAGCCGGTTTAGCCAGATGATGATGATGCTACTTTTTACATTAATGTCACTGACACAAATATTATGGTACAGGTTTATGGGACTCAAGGCTGCTTTAGTAACTGACAATTCTCTTCTGAGTTCTTTCGGAAAACTGATTGGCTTAGATGTGTTACAACTTAGTGAAATATCCCAGAAGAGTGATTCCGTTCCTTCTGATGCTACAGCATCTAAATTACTAAGGCTGCTTGGATTTGAAGGAGGAAAATGCTTGGATGTGAGCCTCTACGACTCTGTTTTTGTGCATATCGGGGTTGATGATAACAACTTGGGAGTTATCGACTCTTTGATTGGTAGTATTATGAGAATGGCTCAACCTGGTTCAGAGATTGTATCGCGCTTGCATCTGTCTCTTGTTCTTAGCTATGGTTCTGTCACAGACAAAGATGTTTCAGTTTTTCCTGTCAGTACTCCACAACAAGACATGAACCCAAAATTTGCAGGACTTATACCACGTCAGAGCTACACCATGCGTGGTGAAAAGACACGGGATGATGTTCGGTAAGAGATTGAATATCCAAAAGAATTTGATGCAAAGGTTTATGAAGTTATCATTTTCGTTCTTGATGGGTTTGGTCATTCTTGCAACCTACAGGCACTACTGTCCTATGTTGGTAGCTCAGTGGCAGCATGCTGTGACCCGGAAGGACTTGGTTGATACATTATCATTTGAAGCTCTCAAAAAGGTATGGTTTCTATTTACTGCAAGTTCCGCTGTTATATTCAACATGGCTTGTCTCAAGTTTTTATATTTCTCTTCTTTTTTCATAGCTCTCTGGAAATCTTGTTATACCGGCTGATCGGTTCATCCATGAGGTTGCTTTCAAACTTTGGAAGGCCCCAAAATACGGAGCTTAAGCAAATATGAAATTTCAGGTACTTTAACTGTAATCATCCATGTCCGGATGAATTCATCATACTCTTTCCGCTGTTGGGAGTTTGAATGTGGAATGATCTCAGATTTGCTAATTTTACATAAAAAAGGAAGAAACATAAAAGCTGTATTCATTTTCTTCTAAAATTCTGTATCTTGTTATCCGTTACAATATATAGAGAGTTTCAATGTATATCCTGAATCGGGCATGGAAGTATTAAAACTATGGGCTCTCTGGTACCGGGTGGTAGTTAGTACCGCCGATCCAAGTCATACTCAATTCGTCTCCATAGAGCTTTTGGCCTTTATGGTCTCTTGTGATCTTCCTTAGATATAGCCCATCTCTCTTCACCACCCAAATGCACTCTTCCTCCTCCGGATTATCACATTTCCACCTGAATGATCTCTCCCCGGCAAAAACCGTAGCGGTCTGACCATACGGCGAGCCAAAAGCGGTGAAGAATTTGCACTCAAAGTATGTGTAGAGATACGGTATCTTGAGAAATACTGGCTTGAACGACCAGCTTTTGGATTGGCCCGGTCTGAGAGCATGCATGCCTAAGTTGTCATTCGACGACCAACAGTTAATAGCGAGGCTACGGTTTCGTCCTGGGTGTCTGGCGATCTCGTTTCTTATCTCGAACCGGGCTGCTGATGTGGTGGATAGAAAGCATGATGATGCTATGAGAAGGCACCACGTGAATACGGTGGCTAATCGGAATGTTGATCCGATCTTGAACCCAAACCCCATTGCTCTCTCTCTCTCTTGAACAGTTCTGTTTTGGTTTATTGGGGTTTTATATAAACGGGAGTTGTTGTTTAACAACAAAAATAACGGTAGTGGTTTTGGACGTTATATGGTCAATGAGTTTCGTAAAAAGTTTAACAAACCTCTCTGCTATGAAGTCGTTAAAAGAGAATTAATGTTTTCCACATAGGTTTTTGTAAATATGGCGTTTCTGTTGCATTTTGTTATGTTGTTTCCAGGTTTTAATTTAGATTTGGTTCGGTTCTTTCGTTTTTTGGAGACTTTAGTTTCTGATTTGGATATTTTACTAAACAATTTTTTTCTCTCATAGTTTTGAATTGGATGTGGGAATAATTAAACCGGGTCTTTAATTTCCTATTCTGTTCAGTCTATCTTTAGATTAGTTAAACCGGTCACCGCTAGTATCATGTTGGGTTTTGACTTTTGAGGGAAGAATGTGACAGATCATATTACATTGAGTTAAGACTTGCTGTTAGATTCTGTTTAATGTTTATTGATTACTTATCCAGAAATCCAAAACTAGAGTGTTAATGCCAATATGTACGTGGGTTTAACAATACATAGAAGCTCATTTGTAATTTGTGAGACATTGGTTTAATTTATCGTCCGAATGATTAATTGCAAATTACGGACGATTTTCGATATAATTTAGGATAAGAAACTTGAATGTGATAAATTAGATGGTTGGCAAAACAATACTATTTTTGTCGTCGTCAATTTTACACCTGCAAACTCTCATATTTGAAGGTTTGAAACTTAGCATAACAGTGATTTTCCAATTTTACGATTGAGCCAAGCATACACATAATGGTTACAAATCTTGATATATTGTTAATACAAAGAAATGATTTTTTTTTTGTTTTTATAATAAGAGTATAATTAAGGAGTATATATAGTATACCACTGATTAAGAATCTTATATATATAATTAAGGAGCCTCGGACATTTATGTAAATTGCAGTCACTAGTAGGACTCTTACCAGAGTCCCTTCATGTTTCCACAAACCAGGCTCCTCATCAACTATATAAAAAAATACACATTTTCCTTAACGACCTCAGGCTACTAACATATTGATCTAGTGCAAGGATATGTCAATCATCGTCCTCTTCATCCGAATCAGGCTCTGGATGCACTCTACCGTGCATAACTTTGAGTTGTTGCGGCAACCATGGTTTCCATGGCTCAACTAGCTTCTCGACGGGCCTCGAAAATTCAAAATACCTTCCAAAGATAGCATGAGGAGAATACAACTCATAACCAATGAAATAAATCCCATCAGGTCTGATTGCGTATGTACATGTTTGTCCGTCGCATAGCATCGCCGTAGTAGACAACGTCCTGATCTCAACGTTTGCTGTTCCTAGGCTCGACCGGAAACGACATTTGTGGACCATCACGCCATTACCAAACTGAGGAACTTTGAATTCCCATTCAAAGTCTGTGATTGGGAACGATTTGTGCCATCCGATTATTAGAATAGGAAATTATATATCACTGTATGTTATTTAGGAAACATCTTAATAGCCTTCAACGGCTATATTCCTCTCCACTCTGTATATAATCTTTGTTCAATAATACTCTCAGATCATCGATTGAGATTATACCTAATCTAATATGGTATCAGAGCCTTTTGCTCTAATTACCTAAAAAAAAAAAAAATAATAATTCTCTCCGCCACCTCTCTTCTACCTTTCGTAAACCTTCTTTTCTTCTACCTCTCCTTCTTCCTCTGTTTCCTTTCTCCTTTTCATCTCTGTTTCTTCGTTCTTCTGTTCTCTTACATTAATGACTTCTGCTACACCAGCCACTACAGCCCCACCGGCTGCAAGTCTCACTCAGATCCGTGCCCACATCCCCATTATTCTCGACATGAACAAGATGAACTACGATTTGTGGCGCATCCTTTTTCAAACTCACTGTTTCAGTTTCTCTCTCACCGGTCATATCGATGGCACCTCTCTTCCCACTGGACCGACCGACACAGTCTGGAAACAACTCGACAACACCGTCAAGATGTGGATCTACGATACTATTTCTGAATCCCTTTTAACCTCGGTTCTCAAAACAGAGTGCTCTGCTCGCGAAGTCTGGCTCATGCTCGAGAACCTGTTTCGGGACAACAAGGAGGCTCGCGCCATACAGTTGGAAAACGAACTCCGCAACCTTACGATCGGTGATCTCGCCGTCCATGACTATTGTCAAAAACTGAAGTCCATCTCTGATACGCTCGCCAATGTCGACTCTCTGATCACTGACCGAGCTTTGGTCATGCATCTTCTCAACGGACTTAGTTCCAAATTTGATAACATCATCAATGTTATCAAACATCGATCACCCCCCTGTTCTTTTGGCGAGGCTCGATCTATGCTCATCAACGAAGAAGATAGACTCAAGACCAAGCGACAAACACTTCCCAACAACGATGACAATGCTTCGTCTCCTCAGGTCCTTCTTGTTTCCTCTCAACAACAATATGATCAGCCTCGCTCTACACCCTCAAACCAGCAATTTCAATACAGTCGAGGTGGAGGTCGCAACAACAGAAGCAACCGCGGTGGAGGTCGTGGAAACAAGGGTCGTGGCGGCAACCCTAATTACAACAGTGGCACTTGGGGATCTGGAAATCAATCATGGACCTGGCCTAATCAGCCTCAATGGTCCACTCCCCCTCAATGGCCCATTTACCCACAATGGCCTACATTCCCTCAGTGGCCCAATTCTCCTCAACCTCCCTCACCCTTCGGTCCATCTCCTCCACAGGCTCGTTTTCACGCTGGTCCTACACCACCACAACCAACACAAGGGATTCTCGGTCATGCACCATCTCCAACTGGTTCCGCATATCTCACGACTACTCACCCAACAACAGCTTCTCCGTCGAACACCGATCTCATTCCCACTACTCTCGCTCACGCCTTCAACACGATGACCTTCCCGGATCCTAACGACGCTGGCTGGTATATGGACACCGGTGCTACTGCTCATCTCACATCCCAACCAGGTACACTCTCTTCCTTATCCCCGTCGTCTACGATTCCGCTTCCTTTGGTCACTGTTGGTAACGGCTCTATTATCCCTGCTACCTCTTCTGGTCACTCATTCATCTCGTCTCCTTACCGTCCTCTCCTTCTAAACAATGTTTTTGTTTGTCCAAAAATTTTAAAAAATCTTATCTCTGTTCGCAAATTTACTATTGACAATTCTTGCTCTGTTGAATTTGATCCGTTTGGTTTTCTTGTTAAGGATCTTCATTCCCGAGTGCCTCTCATCCGATGTGATAGCCCAGGTCCCCTATATTCTGTCTCCTCACCCTCGTCTCCTACCTCTCACGCAGCCCTCCTCACCTCCACTTCCGCTTCGACTTGGCATCGTCGCTTAGGTCACCCTGGCAACTCTGTTTTTCGCAATTTACTTTCTTCTCGTTTATTTGATTGTTCAAACAATGATATTTCTACTTTATGCCATGCTTGCCAAACTGGAAAACACATTCGTCGACCGTTTTATACTTCCACTTCTATTGTTTCTTCTCCTTTTGAAATAATTCATTCTGATATATGGACATCTCCTGTTACAAGTATTAGTGGCATCAAGTACTATGTTATTTTCTTAGACCAATTTTCTCATTTCATATGGATTTATCCCCTTCGTTACAAAAGTGAGGTCTTTGCTAAATTTTTACATTTTTTTAATTTTGTTAAAACTCATTTTCAAACCCCCATTAAAGCTTTTCAATGTGATAATGGTGGAGAATTTAACAATCGTCAGATTCTGGATTTTTTCTCTTCTAATGGTATTCAACCTCGGTTTTCTTGCCCATATACCTCCCAACAAAACGGCCGTGCTGAACGCACCCTTCGAACGATTAACAACCTGGTCCGTGTTCTTCTCTTTCAAGCTAATATGCCCAGCACCTATTGGGTTGAAGCTTTAAACATGGCTGCTCATCTTTTTAACATTCTTCCTTCAAGTGCTATAAACAATAAAATTCCTTTCACTTGCCTTTTTAACAAACCTGCTCATTATGCTCATCTTCGTGTCTTCGGTTGTTTATGTTACCCCAATCTTCTTCCCACCACCGCCAACAAGCTCTCACCTCGCTCCACTAAATGTGTATTTCTTGGATATCCGTCTCACCATCGTGGTTATCGCTGCCTTGACCTTTCCTCCCGCCGCATCATCATTTCTCGGCATGTAGTCTTTGATGAATCCATTTTTCCGTTTTCCTTAACAAGCTCGTCTCTTCCTACTCCCAATTCCCACACATCACCTCTTTTACCTCACTCACAGTCTTCTATTCTCCCTCTCTCCACTATATCTTCTACTCCAAGCATCACTATCTCGTCCCCAGCTCTTTCACGACCTACTTCTCTTCCTTCTCTGGTATTACAGCCTCCTATACCGACCTCTCCTGTTCTATCAAACACACATCCCCCTTCTCCATCTTCCCCTCCTACTCCCGCTCACTCTCCATCTCCCTCTCCTTCTCCGCCTGCGCCTCCGTCAATCGAACCTGCACCCATACCACCTCCGCCCCGACCTCATCAAATGCAAACTCGAAGCAAAAGCGGCATCAATAAGCCCAAACAGATATTCTCTCTTCACACTGATCTCATTTCTCCTCTTCCTCTATCCCACATTCAAGCTCTCAAAGATCCTCATTGGACCAATGCAATGCAAGATGAATATGATTCCCAAATGTCGGCTGGCACATGGACCTTGGTTCCAAGGCCACCTAACACTAATGTCGTTCGCTCTATGTGGTTGTTTAGACACAAATTTAATGCAGATGGCTCTCTCTCTCGCTACAAGGCTCGGCTCGTTGCCAACGGCAAGTCACAACAAATTGGTGTTGATTGTGACGAGACGTTCAGCCCCGTTGTTAAACCCGTGACAATTCGAACCGTTCTTCACCGAGCACTTGAAAAAGATTGGCCTATCCACCAATTAGACGTCAAAAATGCATTCCTCCATGGCAATCTAGAAGAAACTGTCTACATGCATCAACCAGCGGGCTTTATTGATCCAGCAAAACCAAATCATGTTTGCCTTCTCAAAAAATCTTTATATGGTCTCAAGCAATCTCCTCGCGCTTGGTTCCAACGTTTTGCACACTATGCCATCAAGGTCGGATTCAAAAACAGTAGAAGTGACGCTTCCCTCTTTGTTTTACGGCATGGCTCATCGATTGCGTATCTTCTTCTCTACGTAGATGATATCATTCTCACGGCTTCGTCACCCACTCTCATCAGGTCAATTCTCTCCTCACTCAACTCTGAATTTGCAATGACCGATATGGGATTACTTCACTATTTTCTTGGTATATCTGTTCGTAGGGACACTCACGGCATGATGTTGCAACAACAAAATTATGCCGCAGATATCTTACATCGAGCCAACATGTCACACTGCAACCCTTGTACCACTCCCGTTGATACATCCGCCAAACTCGAAGCAGGTGTTGGCCCACCAGTCGCAGACCCAACATTGTATCGAAGCCTCGCCGGAGCCTTACAATATCTAACCATCACACGCCCCGACATTGCCTATGCAGTCCAGCAACTATGTCTTTTTATGCATGATCCTCGAGAGCCACACCTTAAAGCAATGAAGCGTGTTCTTCGCTACCCTAAAGGCACCATCTCTCAAGGCCTACGCTTGACAAAATCAACAACCTCAACTCTCACGGCATACACTGATGCAGATTTTTGCATTTTTCTCGGCGACAACCTAATCTCTTGGTCTTCCAAACGACAAGCGACGGTCTCCCGCTCTAGTGCTGAAACCGAATACAGAGGTGTTGCGAATGCTGTAGCTGAGACCATATGGATCCGCAATCTTCTTCTAGAACTTGACTGTCCTCTATCTACGGCCACACTTGTCTATTGTGACAATGTGAGTGCAGTCTACCTCTCTACCAACCCCATACAACACCAGCGCACAAAACATATCGAACTTGACATTCTGTTTGTCCGAGAACGAGTTGCTCTAGGACAAGTTCGAGTCTTCCATGTACCTTCATCCCATCAGTATGCGGATATCTTCACAAAGGGACTCCCTTCCCCTTTATTCAATGCCTTCAAGTCCAGCCTTCACGTTACAAACACATAACGTTTCGACTGCGGGAGGGTATTAGAATAGGAAATTATATATCACTGTATGTTATTTAGGAAACATCTTAATAGCCTTCAACGGCTATATTCCTCTCCACTCTGTATATAATCTTTGTTCAATAATACTCTCAGATCATCGATTGAGATTATACCTAATCTAATACCGATGTCTTTCTTTGGTGATCGGCAATTGTAGAACACCGACGGTTATTTGACGTGGTACATCTCATTTTTTATGAGTATTGAAAAATCAACACCTCCTTTATCAGCTGAGTTTACGGTTGGAATGATTACTTGGGATACTAGACACAATATTACTAGGGCTTTCATTTTCTCAGGCATTTCATTATCCAGATGCATGCTCTCCTCTCTTGGGTTGTTAGTTATATATATAAAACCAAGCTATATTTTATTGATCTGATCGGGCAATAATAGAAAGGGCGTTATGGTTTTTGTAAGCAAAATTAGTTACGTTTGTTACAATATACTAATTTTGTGTTTGACTCGGGAAAATTCTATCACCTGAAATTGGTTTTTCACGTTGTCAAAGTTGAGTTATCCGATTGACTCACCATAACTAATTTGAGAAGCACCAAAAAAAATGCTTTGTAAAGAAAATCTGATGCATAACGAACATTCACATAGGATCGAAATAGTGTAATCAAATTATATACTTTCAAACTACGATTTAGCGTAACAAGTTCAATTTCTTGGTGGACATTGTGCAGGTAAATAATATGATAGTTTTAGTAGAGATGAAAGAGTGTACTGTGAAATCTTTCAAAAATCGAAATGACCGCGTCTATAAATTTAGAAAGTATTAGTTTGAATCCGAATGGTAAGAGCTAGATACCAAACCTAGTAATGAGTTTTTTTCGATTCATCAAAATTGGCTTTTTGTCTTTTTTTTTTTTACATCCAATTTAGCGAAATAAATATACAGGAATGTACAGATATATATTTATATTTACTAATCAGGAACTGTATGTCTTTTGCGTTGAGATCCATGAAGAGATACATCAAAGAAGATCGGTAGAAGGTTCACCGCAGAAAGCTTCTGGTTCGAACGTTCTTGCTGTTTCATCGTTGTAAGCTCCAGGGATCGGCAGAGAGGATCTGTCCCTAGGATCCTTGTACGTTCTATAAGACGATGCAATTGGAGAATCACCAAGGTTTATGACAAGAATCAGCGATAATCCGAGAATCAGTAACGTGTTTTTCAATCTCGCAAGGATTGGTTTTACCTGAAAACACAACACACATACACAAATCTAATCAAATCCCTGGATTATATAGGACACATGCAGTGGACCATTCAAAAACCAAATTCAAGGATTTAAAAAGCTGATGATAAAGCTTACAGAGAAAGATCCAAGAAGACGGTCTCGGGCCAAGACTTGAGGTGTTTTCACCCAAACCTGTTCAGAAAACAACCAACACAAATGTTAAATCTTGTACAGAGCTTCGATTGTTAAACAATATTATACAGAGAGAGACGAATCGTAACCTGACCATCATACCACCCAGTTTCTTCATCTGCAACAACGATAGAAGAATGACAAAATTCAAAAACCAAAAGGAACAGAAACAATATGATCTCAATCGCAGAAACAGTTCTTGAGTGAGCTTATTATCACTACGAAAGAGGGGTAAAAAGTATAAAGCATACACTCGACGGTGGCGCTAAGAAGACGATTTCCGACATAAGCCCAACCGAGATACATCCTCACGACGGCAAGCGTGACAGCGAAGATCCCGCTTGAGCTGGCTGCGAGAATCCTCTTAACGGGTTCGTATTCGGCTCCGACGGATCCGAACCAGCAAACGGGTAATCCAACGAAAAACGCGAAAGAAGCACCGGTGACGAAGAGCCTTGAAGCGTACTCGACTAGATCTCCTGAAGCCCAGGCGAAAGGGAAAGAGGTGGAGAGAGATTGGTACTCGTTGATCGGCTGTTGCTCCGGCGGAACTGGACAATCGGTCTCCGGCAACGGCGGTGGAGGTTGTGGTTCGAAGTTCTCCGCGCCGAATTTGACGAGAGAAGAGTGAAAGGGTATNTGTTTCATCGTTGTAAGCTCCAGGGATCGGCAGAGAGGATCTGTCCCTAGGATCCTTGTACGTTCTATAAGACGATGCAATTGGAGAATCACCAAGGTTTATGACAAGAATCAGCGATAATCCGAGAATCAGTAACGTGTTTTTCAATCTCGCAAGGATTGGTTTTACCTGAAAACACAACACACATACACAAATCTAATCAAATCCCTGGATTATATAGGACACATGCAGTGGACCATTCAAAAACCAAATTCAAGGATTTAAAAAGCTGATGATAAAGCTTACAGAGAAAGATCCAAGAAGACGGTCTCGGGCCAAGACTTGAGGTGTTTTCACCCAAACCTGTTCAGAAAACAACCAACACAAATGTTAAATCTTGTACAGAGCTTCGATTGTTAAACAATATTATACAGAGAGAGACGAATCGTAACCTGACCATCATACCACCCAGTTTCTTCATCTGCAACAACGATAGAAGAATGACAAAATTCAAAAACCAAAAGGAACAGAAACAATATGATCTCAATCGCAGAAACAGTTCTTGAGTGAGCTTATTATCACTACGAAAGAGGGGTAAAAAGTATAAAGCATACACTCGACGGTGGCGCTAAGAAGACGATTTCCGACATAAGCCCAACCGAGATACATCCTCACGACGGCAAGCGTGACAGCGAAGATCCCGCTTGAGCTGGCTGCGAGAATCCTCTTAACGGGTTCGTATTCGGCTCCGACGGATCCGAACCAGCAAACGGGTAATCCAACGAAAAACGCGAAAGAAGCACCGGTGACGAAGAGCCTTGAAGCGTACTCGACTAGATCTCCTGAAGCCCAGGCGAAAGGGAAAGAGGTGGAGAGAGATTGGTACTCGTTGATCGGCTGTTGCTCCGGCGGAACTGGACAATCGGTCTCCGGCAACGGCGGTGGAGGTTGTGGTTCGAAGTTCTCCGCGCCGAATTTGACGAGAGAAGAGTGAAAGGGTATTTTAGGGAATAATAAATTGTGGTGTAGGAATCGGCGGTGGCGAGACGGTGGTTTAAGGGAGGATGAAATTGGACTGAAATGGCGTAGCACTGTAGCAGCCATCGCACCTTCCTCTTTGCTTGCTTCGTCTACTCTATTTTTTTTTTTTTCCGATTTCAATTTTTTTTTAAGTCTCTCTCTGAACTCTAAAAATATACAGCAAATAAATGCGACAAAACATGTCATTAGTTTCACACATTCATTTGAATTAGCAGCGTTACAATTACAACAATCCCCATATGTTTTTTACAGTTAGCATATTTTTGGGGTTAAATCCAAAACCTTATATAAAGGAACTTCATAGTCTCTTTTTTTTTTTTTTTTTTTTTTTTTTTNGGATTTAAAAAGCTGATGATAAAGCTTACAGAGAAAGATCCAAGAAGACGGTCTCGGGCCAAGACTTGAGGTGTTTTCACCCAAACCTGTTCAGAAAACAACCAACACAAATGTTAAATCTTGTACAGAGCTTCGATTGTTAAACAATATTATACAGAGAGAGACGAATCGTAACCTGACCATCATACCACCCAGTTTCTTCATCTGCAACAACGATAGAAGAATGACAAAATTCAAAAACCAAAAGGAACAGAAACAATATGATCTCAATCGCAGAAACAGTTCTTGAGTGAGCTTATTATCACTACGAAAGAGGGGTAAAAAGTATAAAGCATACACTCGACGGTGGCGCTAAGAAGACGATTTCCGACATAAGCCCAACCGAGATACATCCTCACGACGGCAAGCGTGACAGCGAAGATCCCGCTTGAGCTGGCTGCGAGAATCCTCTTAACGGGTTCGTATTCGGCTCCGACGGATCCGAACCAGCAAACGGGTAATCCAACGAAAAACGCGAAAGAAGCACCGGTGACGAAGAGCCTTGAAGCGTACTCGACTAGATCTCCTGAAGCCCAGGCGAAAGGGAAAGAGGTGGAGAGAGATTGGTACTCGTTGATCGGCTGTTGCTCCGGCGGAACTGGACAATCGGTCTCCGGCAACGGCGGTGGAGGTTGTGGTTCGAAGTTCTCCGCGCCGAATTTGACGAGAGAAGAGTGAAAGGGTATTTTAGGGAATAATAAATTGTGGTGTAGGAATCGGCGGTGGCGAGACGGTGGTTTAAGGGAGGATGAAATTGGACTGAAATGGCGTAGCACTGTAGCAGCCATCGG
>NC_025697.1:4940851-4941163 GCF_000633955.1 Camelina sativa
TTTTTTTTTTTTTTTTTTTGTATTCTTTTCATCTAACTCTGTTCTTTTTCTTTTTCTTTTGTTCATCCACCTAATTTTTATCATTACAAGTAGCAACAATGATGATGATGATCATAATAATAATAGTTACAAAGGGTTTAAAATAGGGCTTTTTCTTTTTTTTTGTTGTTGTTGAGCTCCCACTTCGATTGAACTCCACAAGCTTTTCCCCTTACCCGTCAAATCTTTTCTTTTCTTTTGTTTCCACTTTCGTCTGACCGTAAAAACAAAATGAAACAAAAAAAAAAAAAAAAAAAAAAAAAAAAAAAAAAA
>NC_025697.1:4941617-4952090 GCF_000633955.1 Camelina sativa
CAAAGAAGAAAATGGCAATCCCCCCCACCCATTTGGTTCTTCGAACCAGACCAGGTGGAAGCAACAGCTTCTATCTACTTATCTTACATCAAACTTTCACTCGTGTTTGATCTGTTGCTTATGTTTAGACCCTGAAGCCGCTTCAAACTTCGCATCAGTTGTGTAAACGATGGCCGTAAATGTGGTTCCCTGCATAACAATCACAAGCTTAACCCCCACCTATATATATGTGTGAGTGTGACAACCGACCCACTTCACCGAATTTTACCCGTTTCTATAGTTATGGTTTTATAGCACTACAGCTCTAATAAGGATTTGAATTATGAAATTGAACTTACGTTTGCCAGCATTCACGTATTATCTGTGCAACTGTTGGATCGATATCATCTGGAATTTCCAGGCGTCGATTCTGGAATCCCACAGCTCCAACGACTTGCATCGGGTTCAAACCTTTCCAGGGGACACGTGAAGTAGCTAATTCCCACAATATAACCCCAAAGCTGTACACGTCACATCTGAGCAAGCACACCAGTCAATATTTCTGTATTAACATTTACAAAGATTCTCATAGTGTTAAATTTCACTCACTTCTCATTAGCCGGTTCATTCCTCAACACTTCTGGAGCCATCCACTCAGGCTGCACACTCATTAATAGAACACATCTTGTATAGTAAGTTTCTCCGCTTATCTTTCCAACACAGAGTTCATGATTGAGAAATAAGGATTTGTTCTATTTACGATTATAACTAACCGTTCCTGCTGTTGATTTTGAGGACAAATACGTGTGGTGTTTCATGCGGGACAATCCAAAATCACAAACCTTCACAACCCAATTTTTATCAACAAGAAGGTTTGGAGATTTTAAATCCCTATGTACAACAGTCGGGTGGCTGGTGTGTAAGTAGTTCATTCCTTTCGCCTGCAATACCATCAGAAAGAAAACAAGTGTCAGATATTTTTAGCAATAAAGCGGTAACTTTTTTCGATCCTTCCTTTTAAGTTTTAACCAGAGCAACTCATTTTATACCACATCAAGAGCCATCCGCATTCGCCTCTTCTCATCAAGCTGATGATTTGGCCGATGGAGTAATCTATACAAGCTTCCCCTGCATAATATTATAAATTTTTAACCCATTAAGAATAAAGAAAACTAGAAACAACAAACGGACATCCTGGTTAGAAAAGGATTACTCCACTATAAATCAAACTAGCAGACTAAGTGGTTCATCCACGAATTACACAAAAACAATATGGGAGGATCAAACCTGGGTAGGAACTCTGTCAGAATGGAGAAATTTGGCGGCCGAGTAACAGCTCCCATGAAAAGAACAACGTTTGGATGGCGTAACCTCAACATAATTTCAATCTATTGGAACAAAATGAAAACAATCAAAGCATGATTAACCAGGTTCCAGGTAATTTTACAGAAAATAAGATGTCTATGATTAAATGATTTGGAGTTACTTCAGATTTGAACTGTGTCAATGCATCACCAGAGAAATCTTGATCCAGAAACTTCTTGACAGCCACTTCCTGAAAGGAGAAAGACAATCAGTCCAAGAACTTTATGACTAAAATAGCACTTCTCTTCATTGGAAGCAAATGTGAGAGAGGTTTTAGAAATTGCACATTAAAGAGCATTCCAAGGATTAGTGGATTAAGACTACAAAACATAACTCACAGTTCCATTCCACTCTGCACGATAAACTTCTCCATATGAACCTGCGACAGAAATAGCACGAGAACGAACACATTAGATCTTATAATTCGAATAATAAGGATCTAGTTTGCTGTATCAAACTGAATAGTTTGGATGTAAAGGTCTTATCCACAAAAATAAGGGTAGCTAGCAATTAGTAAGAAATAAGCTTCATCAAAAGTCTATCACGGCTACAACTTCAGTTTATACTGCATGATACTGGCCAATCTAATATCTGATAAACCAAACCTTACCAATACCAATGCGCTCGCCAATCTGAAGATCTTCCCACATAATTTCCCACTTTGCAGCTTCGCCGAGCAATGGATTAATTCCTTGGTCATGACTATCACAAACAGTCGACACCCCATCAGCAGTGCCAATCTCCACATTTTCGGATGAAGAAACTTTACCATCAAAGTTTCTCTTCACTGAAAAATTGACCTCCACTGATTGTTGGTAAGTCTCAGCTTTGGGGTTCCTTTCAGATTCTCTCTGTTGTTTAGCTAAATGATCTGCGACCTATTCAGTGCAGATGGAAATAATTAAAGACTTAAAAGAGTCTTAAGATAGATTAAGAAGGCACGTAAAAATGAATGAAAACAATTGTGCAGAAGTTGAAATGATGTGTATCCTAAGAATACCTTCTCTGGGTAACATGGAACACCAGAAACCTCAGAATCGCTACTATCTAGGCTGACTTCTTGAAGCAAATTCTTCCCCCTCAAGTTGTGCGGGTTAATATCCATAAACAAATCTGCGGGAGGTGATGCACCACTTTCCAACAAGACGGCATGTAATTTCTGCGCAAATTCAGGGTTCTTTGCTGCACTTATGACATACTTGGAGACATTCTTAACTTTCACTTTCTGAGCACATGTAGGTTTCCCAGAAAATGGAGGCAAATTTTCACCAGATATCTGCTGTGATTGCATTAGCTTTCCAAAATCATGCTCAAATCTCTCTGTTTGATGTTTTTCAACAGCATTTCTGTCACGGTTTTCTTTATGGTTTCCAGTTAAGAAGTTTGCCACCATACCGGATCTGGAATCTGTTTCCCCCAAAACTGAAAATGCTGGCGTTTCAATCTCTTTCTCAACTTCAGGGGTTGAATGCTGAAACGAGACCAGATCCTCAGGAAATACTCTTGTATCTGTGCAAGCAACTGGAAGAAAACTGCTTGGAACCTCGGCAGGAATCAGAGCACCCGGAGCACCCATTAGATCAATAATGTATTCACTGCATAGGAAGAATGAATTAGGACTTTGCAAAATCACACCATCACATACAAACTGAGCCCAATATCAGGACTGTAGAATGAAAACATAAGGCTGCATACAGCAATCAAAGAATACCTTTTGTCATCTAGTTTAATCAAGTTCACAGCACCATCATCAGTTCCCGTGTAGTAGCTGCCTTTTACAAGCATACATGGGAGATTAATCCTATCAGCAAGGACCTAGAAAATAAAGGAGGGAATAATTAGATTCACCCTACATCTCCTAACCATGATCAACAAGGAAACTCGGAGATGAAAAAGGAAAGAAATGAGTATCGCCACTAGAATAAGAAAATCAAGAGGTTTAAGACCAACGGTAGAAACAAGTGAAAGGATTTGTTGTAACCTTGAAAAGCAAAGCCCTGTGACGTGCAAGACCAACATTAACTCGTCCAAGTGGAAGAATAGTAGTGTTCAAAGAATTCCTTAATTCATAGCTTCGAAGCATCCACCTTCTCAATGCTTCATCAGCATTCTCAACGCGGCCACCCATTTGCTCTACAACTATATTTGCAATTTTCTGAGATAAATCACTTGACACCTGACCACGAGCAAAGTCTGGACATTCAGCAGCCAAAGCCGATGCTCTCCTCTCTAGCTCTTGCAGTTCAGGGTCAATCAATCGGTTAACCAAAATGACCTCATAATCAACATTGTCTGTAATAGAGATAGCTTGAAGATCCACAAGAAGTGGCATCTTCCCTTGTGAAAGAGAATTGGATGTAATCCCATACACATCGTAAAAACCATCCCTGACTTTCTGATCATAGTTAATAACCTTATGTCCCTACATGAAAATCAAACAAGCGCACGATCAGCTAAAGTCTCATAATCAAGCCTGAAACGATCAACATTGAATAAACCTCGGTAACTCCAACCCCAAAAATGGAAAGTTTTTACAATTAGGACTCAAAAAAAATACTCAAATCCAAGAGAACAGTGCAAGCAGTAGCAGTAATCAATTACAGCAAGATCCTAAATTCCTCTAAACCCTGGCTGGCTAATCGAATGATCAGACTCCCTAAAACCCCTCCAAACCCCATAAAAATTTAGAGAAATTGAACCAAAGCGAGAGTGAAGAATCTAAGTACCCAATAGCGGAGGGAGAGAAAGTCAACGGCGGAATCAGCGTCGGTGACGGGAGGAGCAGAAACACCAAGGCTAATACGCTTAGCGGCATCAAGCTGAGCAGTATCAGCATTCTCACGCGGATCAGGATCAGAGACGCTGATCGCCATAGCTAACTGGACTTGATACTCCTCCTCCATCAAATTGAAATCGACGCCATCAACAGCAGCCAGATCACGGCCAACAGGCTCCAATGTTTCCAGCCTCGGCATTGCGGTGGAGGCCGCGTTGCCAAAACCGGTGGATGAAGAGACGGAGGAAGTCGAGACGGGGCTAGGGCTAGTACTAGGAATAGGGCTAGGATCGATCATGGGTCTAGTGGAATCGTCAAACCTATGATGGTCAGCAAATCCTCCGCCGCCGCCGACGCCACTACTTCCGCCGATGTGTAGCTTCCGTAGAAGATGCTTCATCTTCGACATCGATCGTCAACGACGAACTGATCTCTCTCTCTCTCTCTCTAAAAATCTCCGGTTTATCTTTCTCTCTCTAAAAAAAACGAAGCTTCCTTTCGCTATTTTTTTTTTGTTTCTTTTAAAAAAAAAATGTGAAATGATAATAATATTGGCACAAAACAAAATTAAATATAGAGAAATAAATAAATGCGTCGTTCGTAAACAAACAAAACAAATAGTTCCATTCCACAGGATTAATTGTTTAAACAATATATATAGATAAAAATATAGGAGCTTAACCTGCGCCGACATCTTCGAAAAAAGTAGATTCGATTAAAATGCGCACTCTTCTTCTTCTTTTTCAATCTTCCTCCTCCTCCTCCTCCACTTGGGTAAAATTAGCTTTGACTATTTTTCAACTGAAGATGCAGCATTTGAACAAGTGTTTGAACTACTCCAGAAGGACATAACTTTAATTTCGAAAACAGAGTATCGAGTGATCTATGTCGGCTATTATCAAGACTTATACAAATTTAGAAGGCACGAGAAGCTTCTAGAAGATTGAAGAGCTTCATGTTTACAATTGGAATGTAAATATGAAGAAAGTGGGAAATTTCCTAAACCATAAAGAAAAAGAAAATTGTCCAAATTCTTATTAGGATTAGATTAGGTAGTTTGCTAATTAAACAGCTAATACCTAGATCTATAAATAGGGATGCTAAAGCAAGGTTGAGCTTTAGCACAAACAAGAGAAAGTTAACCGAGCTATTAAGTTTTATTCTTTAAGAAAAAGAGCTAAAAACTTAGAGAGAGCAAGAGGTTTCTTAANTGAAGCATTAACTCTTGGGAAACTTATAAGGATCAGAAGCTGGTCAAGAAGTTCCTAAGGTGTCTACCTTCAAGGTTCATGGGATACAAGACTACACTAACTGTTTCACATGTTCTAGACAGTCTTAGTTATGGTGAAGTGGTTGGAATGCTGCAAGCTCACNAAAGAGAGTTTTGAGATGTTAGAAAATTGTTTAGAACAAACTTGTAAACAGATTTTCTATTAATCAANAACTTTAATTTCGAAAACAGAGTATCGAGTGATCTATGTCGGCTATTATCAAGACTTATACAAATTTAGAAGGCACGAGAAGCTTCTAGAAGATTGAAGAGCTTCATGTTTANATATAGCCTTAACGGTTAGCAGAGACACATCATATCAAGGAGAAGAAGATGATGTGAGTTTATTAGTAAGAAGATTTGATCGTGCTTTAAGAAGAATAGAACAAGGTAATTCACAAAAGAAGACTGGAGTTTTCAAAAAAATCAGTGAAGATAAGAAGGCTGATATGCAGTGTCATGAATGCAAAGGGTTTGGACATTTCATTCGTGAGTGTCCAACGATTAAGCTTCGAAAATGCAAAGTGCACTATTTGCAGAGGTACAGGACATACACAGGAGGGATGTGTGAGTAACCTTAAACACAAGAAAGAGAAGTCTATGATAAGTATTGAAGATGATTCAGATGATGGTAGCAGTAGTGAAGAAGAACTCATAAATCTAGTAGCGATGGTGGGAATTACAGAATTTGAGAATGGAGAAGAGGTAACTGATTCTGAATCGGAAGATGAGGAAGTTCGTGATATTGTTCAGAGTTACAAGGAAGTCCGAGAAACACTCATTACCTTAGGGAAGGAAAATCAAGACTTAATCAAAGAAAAACTTCATCTTGAAGTTGTGATCNCGAAGCCGACTGGACTGATGAAGAACAGAAGCAATTCAAGAGCATTAAGTGTTATTCATTGCAGTGTAGGAAGGAAGCAGTTCGATCTAATTCAGGNCAATCAATGTAGAATGATTTGGTGGACGAAAAGAAGATTGCTAAGGAAGTTGTGGATTTAATGAAAGAAAAATTGGTGTTATCTGCAAAAGCAGACAAGCTAAAGGAAGCGTTAATTAAAGAGAAGAAGAAATCCACAAGACTTCAATCTGAACTTGATCAGCAGTACAGAAAAATTCACATGTTTGCAGGAACAAAGCAACTTGATAAGATTTTAAGCTATGGAAGAACTGAGAAAACTCATAGAGGGTTGGGTTTTATTGAGAACCAAGGAGACAAGAAAACATCAACTAACTTTGTTACTGTTGGAATGCACCAATCTGATTTGAAAGCATCAACATCCGCATCTGAGAAGTTTTCAGGCTGCTATTTTTGTGGAAAATTTGGACATTATAAACGCTATTGCTCTAAATTCTGAGAAAGAGTCTATGGTTTGAAGCAACAAGGGAGATTTTTCTGGAATGGGTTTAGGAGACATGTTTGGATGAAGAAGAATGACATGTATCAAACAGAAGCAATATCATCAGGATTTAGGTGCAACATGGCTATGATTACTGAGGAACAGGAAGATTCTGAGCCTTGGTTCTTTGATAGTGGGTGTTCAAGGCATATGACAGGAACTAAGAGTAATTTGCAGAATATTAAGAAACTGAAAGGAGGCACAATAACCTTTGGAGATGGAAGTAATGGTTACATTCAAGGTAAAGGCACAACACGTGATACAGAACTTCCACCACTAGTAAATGTCTACCTGGTACAAGGATTACGAGCGAATTTGATAAGTATCAGTCAGTTGTGTGATGAAGGCTTGACAATTATGTTTACAAAGATAGACTGCAAAGCGGCTGATGAATCAGGCAGTGTCAATCTCTATGGTGTAAGGTCAGGGAACAATTGTTACATGTGGCAGAGAAATTCGTTCAAATGTTTTAGTGCACAAGGAAGTCTAGATCTCTGGCACCAACGACTACGTCATATGAATGTAAGGAACTTAACTACTCTTGTTAATAAAGAGATCATTCGAGGAGTACCTAAGCTTAAAGGAGAAGAAAATATGGTTTGTGGACCTTGTAATCAAGGAAAACAAGTTAAGATTCGGCACAAGAAGGTGCCTGAAGTTCAGTCAAAATCTGTTTTAGATCTGGTTCACATGGACTCAATGGGTCCAATGCAAGTTGAGAGCTTAGCTGGGAAGAAATATGTGTTTGTGTTGGTAGATGATTTTTCTAGATAAATTGGGTTCGTTTCATTCGAGAGAAGTCAGATACAGTGGATAGCTTCAAGATCTTGGATTTGCAATTGCTTAATGAGAAAGGTGGAATCAAGAAAATACGAAGTGATCATGGTGGAGAATTTCAAAACGAATCAATGAGAGAATTTTGTGAACAACTTGGGATTTCACATCAATTCTTAGCTCCGAGAACTCCTCAACAGAATGGTGTAGTGGAGAGGAAAAACAGGACTCTTCAAGAAATGGCTAGAGCAATGATTCATGGGAATAATGTGCCTAAGAAATTTTGGGCTGAGGCGCTCAATACAGCTTGCTACATAGTAAACAGAGTGTATGTTCGAAGAGATACATCAAAAACTCCATATGAGTTATGGAAAGGCAAAACTCCTAATTTGAGCTACTTTCATGTTTTTGGATGCAAATGTTATATCTTGAATGACAAGGATTATCTTGGGAAATTTGATTCCAGAAGTGATGAAGGGATGTTTCTTGGCTATGCTGAGAGTAGTACATCATTTAGGGTATTTAACAAACGCACAGGGACTATTATGGAATCAGTAAATGTGGTGTTTGATGATCGGTATGTTGCTTTAAGAGATAATGATGATTCAGACAGTGATGCAGAACAAGTAAATATTATTGAAGGACAAGAAGAAGATTTTGGACTAGACACCTCTGATCATGTTCCAAAATCTGAAGAAACAAAACAAGTACACAAGAATCATTCTACATCAGATGTTATTGGTAACATAAATGAAGGAATGAGGACTAGAGGAGTGCAGATTGATTTGAAAAAGATGACTAGTCATTATGCAGCACCAGAAACTGTCTACTTTGAGTGTTTTGTGTCAATGATTGAACCAAGCAGTGATGATGATCGATCAGTTCTTGATAAATTGGGGGGTGATGTTCAAACCAAATCAGTAGGAGTTGAAGATTTCGCAGAAGACAAATCGGAATCAGCTTGTAATGATGAAATTGCATCTAACAATGTGGAAGAAGAGGTTCGAGATAAGGGCAAAGGAGTTGATTCGGATTCTGAGGATTTCAGGGTTGAGGAAGTCTCGGTGCAAGAGCAGACTGAGCGTCACACGGTTAAAAAGAGGAAGATGAAGCGAGGGTCTTCTTCCATTGCCAAGCGGTCTAAATCTGCAACTATTAGTGCTAAGAGTGTTCATGCACAGGGGAAGTTTAAATCTGATGTTTTTGTGTCCAAAGCAGCTCAAGCAAGGTATGCAGATATTTTTTCTCGGAAGGTTACAAAAAGAAGACAACTAGATTTTTCTCAACCAGATGACTTTGGGATTCTTGATAAGATTATGGATCTAGGGTTGCATTTTTCGGTACAAGATTTGCCTGTGTATGTCAAAGAGGTGGTTTGTGAGTTTTATGCTAATCTGCCAAAAGAAAAAAC
Organism: Camelina sativa; assembly: GCF_000633955.1. NCBI lineage: Eukaryota > Viridiplantae > Streptophyta > Magnoliopsida > Brassicales > Brassicaceae > Camelina > Camelina sativa. The sequence continues at coordinate 4,950,593 of NC_025697.1, forward strand.
TAGGAATGGAATTCAAGTGTTTGTTAGAGGTCACTGGTATGAGTTTTCTCCTAGCGCTATCAATGAGGCACTTAATCTTGAATCATTGTCTCAAGAAGAGAAGCAAGCAGATGCAGCTGTAGATAGGCTGAGTAAAAATGAACTTGCAGAAGTTCTGAGTGGTCGCGACAAGTTGCCTTGGAATCAATTGAAGGTTAGGGATCTACATGGACAAGTTGCAGCTCTTTTCATGTTGGCGAGTTATAATTGGGTTCCTTCGGTTCATAGGGATCATATTTCAATCGATCGTGCTCGAGTTGTGTTTAAGCTTGTTCAAAGAATTCAGTTTGATCTAGGACAACTAATTTATGATCAGATTATGGATATGAGTTGGACTGATACTACTCGGTGCGTAATATTTCCTAGAACCATTTTCGATATACTTAAGGTTCAAGAAGGTCCGCTTGAATGGTCAGATGCAGAAGAAGAAGTAGCTGCTGAGTTTTATACTAAAGATGTTAGGACTGGGCGAGCTTATGCGGTTAAACACAATTTGCTTCCTGTGAATGAAGACCCCACACCAGTTCGAAGACAAATGGATGAGGGATCTTCTTCGACTTCTGAGGTAATTCAGTTGGGTAGCATTCGTATGCCACAGGTTGGTCAAGAAAATGAGGAGAGTTCATATGCAGCTTTGGTCGACACAGCACAAGCTCTACAGAGACTTACTAAAGTAGTTCAGAGGCTCATACATAATCATCCACTTTCCAAGAAGATTTGAGTTGTTTTTAACTATTGTTTTCTCAAGCAGGGGGAGAAGGAGAAGAAGCTGGTCTGAGATTCTGGGGGAGCTTTGTGTTTTCATTAAAACTTTGGAAGATTTTCGGTGATCATTTTAGTTCATTGTGTTTGGATGTTTGATTATGGCTTGATGATCGTTTTTGGTTTATGTTATGAACGTTTAAAGATGTTTGTTTTATATCTAAGCCAAAAATTCTTATGCTTGAGAAGCACAAAGTTAAAAAGGGGGAGATTGAAGATGCAGCATTTGAACAAGTGTTTGAACTACTCCAGAAGGACATGACTTTAATACGAAAACAGAGTATCGAGTGATCTATGTCGGCTATTATCAAGACTCATACAGATTTAGAAGGCACGAGAAGCTTCTAGAAGATTGAAGAGTTTCATGTTTACAATTGGAATGTAAACATGAAGAAAGTGGAAAATTTCCTAAACCATAAAGAAAAAGAAAATTGTCCAAATTCCTATTAGGATTAGATTAGGTAGTTTGCTAATTAAACAGCTAATACCTAGATCTATAAATAGGGATGCTAAAGCAAGGTTGAGCTTTAGCACAAACAAGAGAAAGTTAATCGAGCTATTAAGTTTTATTCTTTAAGAAAAAGAGCTAAAAACTTAAAAAAAGCAAGAGGTTTCTTAAAGAGAGTTTTGAGAGGGTAGAAAATTGTTTAGAACAAACTTGTAAACAGATTTTCTATTAATCAAAAGAGAGTTTAAA
>NC_025697.1:4954437-5001031 GCF_000633955.1 Camelina sativa
TAAAGATGTTAGGACTGGGCGAGCTTATGCGGTTAAACACAATTTGCTTCCTGTGAATGAAGACCCCACACCAGTTCGAAGACAAATGGATGAGGGATCTTCTTCGACTTCTGAGGTAATTCAGTTGGGTAGCATTCGTATGCCACAGGTTGGTCAAGAAAATGAGGAGAGTTCATATGCAGCTTTGGTCGACACAGCACAAGCTCTACAGAGACTTACTAAAGTAGTTCAGAGGCTCATACATAATCATCCACTTTCCAAGAAGATTTGAGTTGTTTTTAACTATTGTTTTCTCAAGCAGGGGGAGAAGGAGAAGAAGCTGGTCTGAGATTCTGGGGGAGCTTTGTGTTTTCATTAAAACTTTGGAAGATTTTCGGTGATCATTTTAGTTCATTGTGTTTGGATGTTTGATTATGGCTTGATGATCGTTTTTGGTTTATGTTATGAACGTTTAAAGATGTTTGTTTTATATCTAAGCCAAAAATTCTTATGCTTGAGAAGCACAAAGTTAAAAAGGGGGAGATTGAAGATGCAGCATTTGAACAAGTGTTTGAACTACTCCAGAAGGACATGACTTTAATACGAAAACAGAGTATCGAGTGATCTATGTCGGCTATTATCAAGACTCATACAGATTTAGAAGGCACGAGAAGCTTCTAGAAGATTGAAGAGTTTCATGTTTACAATTGGAATGTAAACATGAAGAAAGTGGAAAATTTCCTAAACCATAAAGAAAAAGAAAATTGTCCAAATTCCTATTAGGATTAGATTAGGTAGTTTGCTAATTAAACAGCTAATACCTAGATCTATAAATAGGGATGCTAAAGCAAGGTTGAGCTTTAGCACAAACAAGAGAAAGTTAATCGAGCTATTAAGTTTTATTCTTTAAGAAAAAGAGCTAAAAACTTAAAAAAAGCAAGAGGTTTCTTAAAGAGAGTTTTGAGAGGGTAGAAAATTGTTTAGAACAAACTTGTAAACAGATTTTCTATTAATCAAAAGAGAGTTTAAAAAATATCAGATCATAAGTTCTCACACTTTCATCGACAACCTTTTTTCGTATTAAAATAATCAAATCACAGTTATCTGCGTGGCTAAACAAATTTCCCATAATTTATCCGCTAGTCCATCAACAGTAATCACAAATATTCGTACAAGCTATGGCGTTTAAAAATTAGTATAAGATTCATGATCAAATCAAATAATGGCGTTTCTTCATTTAGAGGAAACAATGATGTTCTTGGATTTTTGTACAAAAGTGAATATTATTGGATCATGGGATTTTGTACTCGTTATTTCAAGTGCTGTTTAATTGGAATTTTTCTTGAATGGTTGCAGCCTTTTGTTGGATTTGCTGAAAACAATTACCTTTTTTTGGTAAGATGTAATTTGTTTTTTTTTTTTGTCAAGCATATGTAATTTTTCTTTTTAAACTCCTCTGTTTACAAAAAAAAAAAATCTGGTTGCACAGTTTAGGGATTAGTAATGGTAGACCAATTACAAAAAGTTTCAAAAAGACATTTGGAATGTTCATCGCAACTGGTTATAGAATAGCTCAGTAAGTAGCAGTAAGTCATTGTTTATGTTTTGGCTTTAAGTATCCCAGAATGGGAAAACATTGACAACATCACACAAGATTGAGATTTTGATTTCGTTATTATACCCTTGGCCATGAACTCTGTTACTACTGCCTTTTTTTTTTGGCAAAATAAAGCCACTCTATTGCAAAGGTAAATCTATCAGTGTACGAGTAGTAAATAAACCAGAAAACAATAAAATTACAGTTATTGTGCATTAAACTGTTTACAGGGCTATCCTGTCTTCTCCGTATACCAAGTTCTTAATTAAACCCAACTAATATGAAAAACAACATTGATATACTTATACATATATATATCTCTAACATGTATCTGATCCCCTCCAAGCCTTGTTAATAGGAACCAAACACTTCCAAAGCATCTTCTTAAAGAGCAAGTCTTCTTCTTTTTTGTCACCGAACATGAAATTTGTAACCCACATGCCAGCTCTTATGCCCAGATTCTGCCTTCAAGGTTTAGGAGAAAGATTTTACCTTTCGAAAGGATCTCCCGCCTCAGCAGGATACTCAGCTGCAGCTACAGCTGCATCAATCTTTTCCCTCAGATTGAATTTCTTGGCGATCATCGGCCTTACATCTTCAACTCCAATTAAGCTTTCAAGAAATGGGAGCAAGTGAAGGAGTTCTTTATCTGACGGGTCATTAAACCAGCTCTCTATTGGCACCCCATTCTCCACTTGGAACCCAAATGCCTACACCATTGCATAAAAACAATAACTCAAGACAAGATGATGCAACAGCTTTAAAAGATAGAACTAAGATAATTCTTAATGGCGGTTGTAGGTACAGTCTAGAATACACTTTGTTCCCACACAAGTTCATAGATTTAGATAGCTTTTGCAAACTAGCTAATACTAAATTCTCTCATAGCATCTTTCATAGCTATTATAGTCATCCTATACTGAAAAAAATGTATCCTACAATTATCACTGATAAAAGCATCTACGGACCAGCTTTGGCTAAAGTGGCTAAACAATGTTGTATACCCATTGTGTAGAGGGATGATACCTGTGGGGAGTTGTCGACGATGATAACACGAGATAAATCACGCCCAAGGACAGACAAATCTTTTAGGTAGTTACCGTCAAAGAAAACACAGGAGTCACGGTACACTCTATGGCGAAAGAACTTTCTCTTAGGGTCAATCACGTTTAAAAGTTGCTCCGCATAAATACTTTGGCTAGCTGTAAAGATGACGATCTCAAAAAGACGGGACACTCTCTCCATAAACTCTTGGAGGTGAGGGCGGCACCGCACATACACCATATGCTCTTCTTCATTAAAATTAACAGGGAATGTGAAATCCACCTCATCACATGGTTCTAGACTCGAATGCACAAGAGTTTCTGCAAACATAAAACATATATGTTATAGCAATAACAGAAATAAACAAAACAAACTCTTTCTGGTGAGAAAAAAATAAAACGTTACAACCTTAATCTTCTAGCCATATGTCGTCTATGGTTAAATCACATCAATACACAATACTGGTGAAAGACAAATATTTTTGTTCGATTAAAACAAAAGCTGAAAGGTAGCCTTACCATCAAGGTCTAGGACTAGAGAAATAGGAGGGCAGCTTCGGGTTTGTTTAGGAAGCAAGACCGGCCTAAAAGTTGGAACAACAGAAGACAAGTTGGGCAAGTTCTTGATAAACAGGTAAGGATCAAACTCGTCAAGTTCCTCATCCTCTTCATCCTCCATGGATACAGAGGTAATAAGGGAATCTTGGCCACGCTCATCAACACATTCCAGCTTAGAGCTCTTCATTGCTAGATAAATAGCAGAAACCGAATCCAAGTTACAATTTGAATCAACGGTACTTGTATCTAGAGCAAGCAATCGATCATAAGGGTTCTGTGCATCCAAATCCGGAGAAGGAGAAGGAGAGTCATCGTCTTCCATTAAAAAACCCTATTAACATCAACTTTGTAACTGAGTGAGAATAAGTCAAGAGTGCGTCAGCAGAACTCACAGCCTAATGCTCAAGACAAGAACTAGACATCTACAAGTAGAAGCTAGACTTCACCTCAGGAAACAAGTGAACGGATGAATCTCATATATTCCAAAAGAATCAAATCAATGATAAAGTTTTGAAATTTACCTTCTAGGAGCTCTCTTCACCTCCAGTATCTACCGAATAAACCGAGACACCAAGAGATTACTCAGATCTCGAGTCCTTCAAATTGCAAAAGCTAGCTCAACACACAAGGATAGTTCGTACTCTGTAGAAAGGGGAAAAAAAAAGACAGATCTTTGAATTAGAAAAGGAGCAAAGCCCTAGATTTAAAATTATTTGAAAAGATGAAAAAATTGGAGCCAAAAAAGAAACAAAAAATTCGAAAACTTTCATGGCGGAAAGTGACAGAAATCAATATTTTAACAAAATAGAACCGAACCGGAACTGATAGGAGATAACTCCCACGAAATCGATCGATTTCAGATAAAAAAAAATTCAATTTTGATATGTCTAGGGCTTTTTTTAATACCGAAAAAAAGGGGGAAATAAAAAAGACAGCTTTATATTCTCTTAGGGAAAAAAAAAAAAAAAAAAAAAAAAAAANGAAAACTTTGACCCGAAAAGACGATATCTTTCTCCGCAAATTTCTCTCTGCAACTACGAAGCAAAGAAACCCAGATTATATAATCTTCACTTAACCCAGAAAATAAACTGAGAAGAAGAAACAGAGAAAGGAAAGGAGATTTATAAAAAAAATTAAAGAAACCCTAGATAGGGTAAATTCGCCGGAAAAAGTACCTCCGATCAAAACGCTTTCTTCGTACTGCCGTCTTCTCTCTCTCTCTCTCGGAAATAAAATAAATTTGCTCGAAATGAAAACGAGATACGACACTATAGTCTTTAACATAAGCTAATGAAAATATTTTCATTTAAATGCCCCTCATACTTTATTCTTATTTCATTTGCACCTCAATAGTTTTAATTTTTTCAAACAAAGCCCATGAGTAAACCGGGAAATGATGACGTCACCGCCGGTTAGAAGGATACGGATTTCTGTTTAGTCTCCTCCTATTCCTATATATAGGATGATCTACAGTATTTGATTGGTTCTAGTTGGATAACTGTAGAATATTCAGTTTGGGTCATGATTAGGCCAGATTTATACTTACTACCAAACACATAAAGTTATTGAATGACGACGAGACGACGTGTGTTGTTAAGGTTATCCAAGTCCAGATGTTTTTTTTGTTTAATCCGTACAAAACTTTACTACGATAAACTTAAATAGTGAAAAAGTCAAAACAGAAAAAGAAATTTTTTTTAAAAAAAGGCAGATGAAAAAAGTGCTCAATGTTTCTTTTGTTGATTTACAAGTGAGTCAAGCAAGATGTTTCTGGTGATAAATAGAAAGAGACAGAGAGTAGCAAAGATTCATCAATGTTTTTGGTTTCTCTCTATAGTTAAATTAGTTATTAGTTAATACTTAATACTAATAGATACACAACATTTCAAGGTACTTGCGTATGGTTTGGTTTCAACTTCTTCTTATATATATATACTCTTTTGTTTTCTTTGTAGCCTTAAGAGCCTTTTTCAACTTCTCTCAGTCAGCTTTGAAACGTTGTACACAAACAAACATACACATTTAGAAACATAAAAAGGGTTAGATTGCAAAAGAAAGAAAAACATGAAACGGCGACGTTTGTCCTGGTCAACAGCGACAACATAAAAGAAATGGGATCATCGTCGTCGTACCCGTCAGCCTCAACCAAAGTTAAAAAAGAGAGATTCCGCCGCACGTTGTTCTAAATCGAAACAGCGACTCGCAAATAAATCCATTTTTGCCATTTTTTTTTTTCTTAACCAGGCTTGTAGTTTGTATGTAATACTGATTTAAGCCATCTCAGAAAACTAAACTACCAAAAAAAGGCTTCACCTTTACAGTTTGCCACAATTCTTTAGAGAGAGAGAGAATTAAAAATGGTGTGGTTGACGGATCAACAGATCGGGAGATGGAAAAGGAAACGAATTTTGGTGGTGGGATCGTTTCTGTGTTGGTTAATCATCATGTTCATCACTCCCAAAGTTCCTCTTCGTCACCATCTCTTCGCCGATAAACGCAATTTCATGGGTATCATCAATCATCATAATATCATATCACTCTGTTCTCTTATCTCTCTCTCTCTCTCTATTTGTGTGTGCATGTGTGTAATAATAATAATAATGAGAGACAGGTGTTTTGATGTTGTTGTGAACAGGAGTGCCTAACACATTGAATGTGATTACCAACTTTCCCTTTCTTATTATTGGGGTTCTTGGTTTTGTTCTTTGCCTTGGTGGAAGCTTCTTCAATATAAGGTTTGTTACTTATTACTCTCTCTTTACATTTTGACATTTTTTATGTTTTCGTTAGTGTTTAACTTCTTGAATTGTTTTAATGTAGTTTGAAAGGTGAGATCTGGGGATGGACATTGTTCTACGCTGGCATTGCTAGCTTCGCCTTTGGTTCTGCTTTTTATCATCTCAAACCTGATGACAACAGAATCGTCTGGGACACTTTACCTGTTCGTTTTTTCCTCACCTTTACTTCTCCTCTGAACTTATCTTTTTTATGTTTATAGTTATGGAAAGAAAGCTTAAATGACTCTTTATGTTTGCACTTAGTTATGGAAATAAAGCTCAGATGAGTCTTTATGTTTGCACTTAGTTGTCTTCTGTTGTACATTGTGAACAAAACTTGTAAAGAATCTTTCTAAATCTAATGGATAGAGGCTGTGTGGAGGTTTTGGGTGTCAAGTTTATCAAATGGAAATGTTTATGAATAGCTGTTTCTTGATTAATGACGGTAATTGCAGATATTGATTGCGTATTCGTCGCTTTTCTCTAGTTTTTTGGTTGAGAGAGCGGGGGAGACAGTGGGACTGAGTTGCCTCGCCTTGCTTCTATTCACATCATTTCTCAGCGTTGCTTACGCCAGGTAACATTCAAACCGCAAATCATTACCTACCTACCTCCTCTGGTATATATGTTTTCAGTGGTGATTTTTTTAGTCAGGTTCGGATTGAAATTATATGTGTATTAGTTGATGGCAGAGTGTTTAATGATCTCCGGTTATGCATGACGTTCCAGTTGATTCCATGTCTGGTGATTCCCGTCATGACAGTTTTGTTACCTCCCAAGTATACTCACTCTAGATTCTGGCTCTGGGCAACAGGTTTTTTAAAACTCAAAAACCACTTTTGCGGTTTTTTTTGTTACATTTTGCTGCTCTCTTATAATTTCTGATTATTATGATAAATGAAGCGGCTTACGCTATTGCCAAGATTGAAGGACTTGCAGACCACAAAATTTACAATGCCAACCGATATATCATCAGTGGGCATTCACTGGGGCATTTGTGTTCAGCTGTGGCTACGCTTTTACTTACCATCATGCTTTTGTATAGAAGCATTCGGTTTCATAGGTAACCTTTTTCTACTGGCTTTCTCTTTCATCTTTGAGTTACTTGTAAGTTGTAACCTGAGGATTTTTTTTCATTCTTCTTGTGTGATGAAACCAAAACAGATTAGGTGATCTCAAAGGCCATCCTTGACATCCATTACTGACTCGAGAGGTTTTTTTTTGGTTTTCGGATGCTTCTGTATACTTTGTATTAAAGATTTTGTTGGGCTATTAAGTAGCTTTTTTGACACATGATCCCACTGAAAACATCGTTGGTTCGGACAATGAACAACTTTGGACTTGTAGTAACTAAGAAGAAACCAAAAGAATAATCATAATCCACAAATTCACCTTTTATTTTTTGGTCTTGACTTGTGACCTCTTCCTTCTTCATATTATTATCACTCACAGGTCACAACATTGAGGACTTTGAATTAAAGCACAGAATGTGAAAATCTAAAACAGCAATAGTATTGTGGTTCTGATTTCGAATAATCATACAATTCAACTAAATAGCAACAATGATGAGTAAATCTCACGTGTTCAAAGACCTTCAAAGAAACGCAAATGGTCATCGAATGTCTCAGCATGCCTTATCTTAGTGATGGACCCATCTTCTTCAACCTGCAAAAACAAAGAACACAAAATTGAAGACAATCAGATGAAATTCATGACAATTTCTCTCGGGATCATTCTCCTGACGAAGAAAATGTGTTGGTACCCAGTATTCCGGAGGACGCATTTTGAGATTGTAAGTGGAAGCCATGCTCATACAGTATGCACCAGCGTCATGAACCACCAGACCAGCTCCCTGTAATGGATACAAGAAACTCATTATATTCCACCTAGAGCTGTGGGCTGCCAAACAGAATCAGATCCTCATCATACCTGTGGAGGAGTGGGAAGCTCTCTGTCTTTGCCCAAGAAATCAGCAGATTCACAGACAGGACCTACTACGTCGAATTTGGTAACCTCTGCTTCAGGCGGTGGAGGAGAGACCAACTCAATGTGCTTTTGCATTAAGAAACAAGAACAAGAGGATGTTTAGCATAACTCCAAGAGAACAAAATCTGCAGATGCTGCTGTGAGTAGCATATTTGTTTTTACCTGATAAGCATCGTAAAGACTGGGACGGATAAGCTCAGCCATACTTCCATCAATCACTATGAAGTTTTTAGTTCCATTTGTCTTCACACCAGTTACATGGTTGACGAAACAGCAAGTGTTTGCAATCAGAGATCTCCCTGGCTCGATTATTAGATGCAGGTCTCGTGAATAAACAAGCTCTCTTACCTGAAACAGATCAAAGATTGTAAAGATTCTACCAATTCCAATACTTTTGAGCTCAGATGAATGAGAGATTTTTTGAGATGTTCTTCTTACAGTGTTGATGAGATCCATGGGTGTAGGAAGGACAGCACCGGCATGATAATAATCTATCCCTAAACCACCACCAATGTTCAAGTAACAAACTTCAAAGCCTTGACGCCGCATTTCATCAATGTATTCCACCATGAGAACCGCAGCATCTCTGAATATATCCACCTGGAATCAACATAAAAATATACACATATGTAGAGCTCAAGACTCAATATTTAATAGACGGAGCAAAAGCAAACATGGAAAACATGAACAGAAAACTATCCATATTCATCTGATTACATCAAACACACAACTTAAGTAACTAACTGGAGTTACCTTTGTAATGGTAGAGCCTAGATGGCAATGAACTCCAACAAGCTGAAGCTCTTTGGGATGTGCTTTCACCTCATCCAGAAACCATTGAAGCTTCTCGTTCCTGATACCAAACTTTGAGTTCTTGTTCCCAGTAGCTACATATGGATGCACCTGAAAATTGTATTAAACAGAAAAACACTCACTCATATCCACGCTGTGCAGACCAATTACATGATGCTAAAACATAAAAAGGATAAATGAAACCATACCTGAGGATCGACATCAGGATTGATACGAAGCAGTACATTGACTAGCTTACCAGAAATTCTTGAAGCTTCCACAATGTTATTCAAGTCAAACTCACTATCGACATTCACAAAAACACCTTCTTGAGCAGCTAGAACTAGATCTTCCAACGACTTGCCATTTCCATTGAAAATACACCTATTCATTATATATAACAAACACATAATCACAACACCATTCTACCAAATCAATGAATCATACCATTCATATCAACATCCTCACATTCTGATTCCATCAACAAGTCAAACACTATTCCAACTTTATTATAGGGATGAACTTTACTTAAAGAATCTTACTTTGAGGGATTGAAACCAGCACGAAGAGCAAGCCTGAGCTCATTCCCACTGACAAGCACAGCACCACATCCCAAACTCCTAAGATGCTCCAAAATCTTGAGATTGTTATTAGCTTTAATAGCGTAACCAATCACGGACGTGACTCCTTTCAACGCTTCTTTATAAGCCTCGACGTTCCTAGTGATCTGAGGTTTGCTGTATAAGTAAAAAGGTCTTCTCTCGACTGACTCCATGATATCCTCAACCTTAGTTCCTTCGCAATAGAGAAACCCATCTGAAGATTTCTTGAAACAGTGATCGAACGACGACGGCGCTGAAGCTTCCTTCGTGAGGGTTTTGGAGGAGTTTTGGGAAACGGCGGCGGCTCTCGCGGTGAGGCGTTTAAGTGGCTTCAAAGTGGATTTAAGAGACAGAATTGGGAGTCTGGAGAGTGGTGAGGTTTGATTCAATTGGTATTGGTTTAGAGTTCCACGGAGAGATGAAGGTTGAGAGAGAAGGTGAGTTGCTGCCGCCATAGCTCGATGATTTTGTGAGTTGTGTGAAGAAGTGGCGACTGAGTAGTTAACAGTAAGGGTTTCGAAAAAGAGTCAACATTACACGTGGCAACGGGTAGCTTTGGTCAGGTCCGGTTTTGGATATTATCCGGTATAACAAACTAACCAAACTAATCCCGTGATAACCGGCAGTGTGTAACAATTTCAATTTGGATCGAACAAATGAAAAAAAGGTGAATAGTGTGACTGTTTAAATTTAAATTTAATTTACTAATCCCTCCGTTTTATATTATTACTTGTTGTTCTAGACAATTTCACACATATAATAATTAAATTTTATATTTTACCTCTTATTAATACACTATTTCATTTGATATAAGTAATTAATAAGCTAAAAGTTAGGAGTAAAACTGAAAACTTTTATCCATAAAATTGCATCGTAAATACAAAACGACAAGTAATTGAAAACAAAAAATTAATTCTAGAATGACAAATAAAAATAAACGGAGGAAGTACTAAATTTTGTATATTAATCATTTTGCCTCATATCATATGTGTCATCTGTGAGATTGTAACCTCATCTTCAATGGGTCATATTGTAAACTGTACTTTTTATAGTTTCGTTAAAGGGAAAGGTGATTGTCAATGGGATCAAATCAGTTGATTCTCTCATCTAGCTTTCATTTTCTTTCGCCCTCAGCTTTGGGATGATTTGTGCTACTTATTGTTCGGACATGTTAGTTTTGTGTCCGTCGTAATTTTGTGTGTCGGTAGTCACTTGTCTCAAAACTGAAAAAAACATTATTGGAAAAATCTTGCCCTATTTAGCCAAATTATCGTGTAAAGTGAAGATGATCTAAGTATAAATATTATGCAAATGCATACTCGGTTATATTACAAAACAAAACAAAACAAAAAGTTACAAATAAGGTCCGAATTTAAAATAAAAGAAAAATTCAAAGAATAGAAAAGGAGAAGTACATAATATATAATTGATTAAAATGCTTTGTTATGCTATTTGTTTAAGTGTTTTCATGTTTTAAGATTGTTTTTGTGATATTTGTTTTAAGTGTTCATGTTTGAAAATTTGACAATGTAACTTTTTGGGTTCAAAGTAATGAAAGTAAGACGTTAAAAACAAACTTGACCATATGTTTATTGGATTGGAATTGGATCATTGGATCGGATGTATAAGACTTTATGGGTATGGAGGACACTTTGGCGAAGAAGGCTACAGTATATCTTATTCCCTTTTATGTGTACCATCGTTAATGTTTATGTACCTTGCTGGTCGGAACCACTTGTAGTTGTCCGACAAGGCTACTCTGTAATGCAGTTATCTTTTAATGAAAATGTGATGTTGAGTTAAAACTTTATGGAAATCGACACTTGACGGGTGATAATTGAAGTGGTGTAAAAGTCTTAAAAGTATTTAACAATACAGTACTTAGTTAGAGAGCTAGTATTGAATTATAAATCACGTTTAAACCTTGGGAATTGAGATCTCGAAAACAAAGGATTAACAAAAATTAAAAGCAGAGCAGCATTGCCGATGAAGCTATGAAGAAATAATTGACTTGGGATTTACTCTCTGAGCAAAAAGAGTTGTTTATTCTAATTACTACTTACTACAGTACATAATTAAATTTAAAACTTCGGATCCCTAATCCATTACTCCAATATCTGCACGCACTTAATTTTTTTTTAACCTGCACTGACTTAAATTCAAACTGATTCATTGCGTGCACTCTCTTTTTTTATTTCTAAAGAAAGAAAAAAAGGGGCAGTGAACTGCTACCACTATCACTCACTACAATGTGTCGGTGGATTATTTCTTCCAACAATTTTTAATTACATCTCCAAAATGTAACTCCTTTCCCCCATTTTTCTTCATTTCAATATTTGGATACATTATAACAATTTTATAACCCGAATTAAATCTATTTTAGTTACTAATAATATTTGAAAATTTTTGTGTGACTTTTCTTGTTTTTTTCGCCGGGAATAAATTCCTTAGTACTGAAAAAAAATTGATAATCTTGAAGATGAAAAAACAATTTACGTTAACAAAATTACACCTACTACACATCTGTGTATTAATTACTACAGTATTTGTTTCTCAGAAAATAATTTATTTGTGTATTACTTGGGGACACTGTGTAAATATATATAATCATCTACATTAATTATTTTTTTACTACCCAATGAAGATTCCACAGACATGGGCATGGAAGTCATGAACATTCAGAAAAATCTAAGTAAACAAGAAAAAAAAAATGAAAACTGAAAAAAACAAAATAAACAAATCATTTTTTAAAAACAGCAATAAATAAATACTTCCAAAAATTTTAATAATAAAACCAAAAATATTACTAAAATTTTAAATCTATTAAGATTCCACAAACAAAAAAAAAACTCTCTCTATTGTCTCTCTCTTTATCTCTCTCTCTCTCTCTCTCTCTCTTTGTTGTGTGAGCTCAGATCTGACCAGAGAAAGAAAACAATCGGAGAAGAAGAAGAAGAAAGAAAGATGACAGACCGAGTCTTCCCAGCTTCCAAACCACCAACAACCGCCACTAACGGAGTTCCACCACTTGGTTCCATCCCACCCCCACCAGCTCCCGCCGCCGTTACAACAACCAACGGAACAGCTAACCAAAAACCTCAAGTCTATATCCCAGCTAACCGTCCGGTTTACCGTCCTCAGCCTTACAGCCGCCGTCACCACCACCAATCTCGACCAACCTGCCGAAGAATTTGCTGCTGCTGCTGTTTCTGGTCCATTCTCATAATTCTCATCTTAGCTCTCATGACAGCGATCGCCGCCACCGCCATGTACGTGATCTACCATCCTCGTCCCCCTTCCTTCTCCGTTCCTTCGCTTCGTATCGGACGCGTTAACCTAACCACATCCTCCGATTCCTCCGTCTCGCATCTCTCTTCCTTCTTCAACTTCACTCTGCTCTCGGAGAATCCAAACCAACACCTCACTTTCTCGTACGATCCTTTCGTCGTCACCGTCGTGTCGGCCAAATCCGGTACGGCTCTCGGGAATGGAACAGTGCCGGCGTTTTTTAGCGACAACGGGAACAAGACATCGTTCCACGGAGTGATCGCTACGTCAACAACGGCGCGTGAGCTAGATCCGGACGAGGCGAAGCATCTGAGATCAGATCTGACGCGCGCGCGTGTGGGATACGAGATCCAGATGAGGACTAAAGTGAAGATGATAATGGGGAAGCTGAAGAGTGAAGGAGTAGAGATCAAAGTGAGCTGTGAAGGTTTTGAAGGAAGTGTACCAAAAGGGAAAACACCTGTTATAGCAACTTCTAAAAAAACTAAGTGTAAGTCTGATCTTAGTGTCAAGGTCTGGAAATGGAGTTTTTAGAAAATTTTTCTCTATTGAAATTTTTCTATTTTTCTATTTTTATGGATTTGTTAAACTTTTGGGAATGATCCAAAAGAAGATTTCTTCAGTTTGTTAGTTAAACACACACAAAAAAATTCAGAGAAGTCAGAGAGAGAGAGAGAGAGAGAGAGATAAGATATTGTCAAGTAGAAGAAGACCACAGAGAATTCACGGCTTCTAAGATTTTTATTTATAATTTTTGTTTGTTTGTTTGGAACTTTCTTGTTTTGAGTTTTATGTCTTTTTAATCGATACAAAAAAATAGTATAAATGTAATACTATAAGGGAATGAAGAGTACTAAAAAGCTGGAGATTGCAGCAGTGAGTTGTTATATATAGTGAGCATTAAAGTTAAAAAAAAGAAGATACATAGTAGTAGTAATTAAAACAGAACCTTAAAAATGCAAAAAGATGCCGTGGGGTTCGTGAAGAGAAAGAAGAATGAAGAAAGAACACAAGAGATGTGTTAAATGTGTTAGATGTTGTAGCATCATCATCATCTCTCTCTCTCACGCATTATACAAACACCATTTAAGAGTATGTGAATTCGTCTTTAAGCAGTTTGCAATATTTGCATGTTATAAAAATTAATACTATGGTCACTCCTACCTCCCCCCGATTCATGAATGTGTTATGTGGTGGGTTTGATACAACACATTAAATTATATCTTGCCATAAAAATCTACTAAAAGACAAGTTTTCCGGCCATACTGTCCTAAAAAATGAAAATAAATGGGTTCATTAACCTTCTTAAATCGTCTTTAAGTGCATATACAATACTAGTATTTTTTTTTTTTGGTGAGATCTTATCCAACTACGGACAATGTCGGTGTGACCAAAAACGAGAGGAAGGAATCTGTCCATGGCGCTACCCAAAACGGCAAAAAAAGTCCCTCATTTAAAATAAAAAAGTTGACAAAAATGTATTGTATTAGGTGCGTCTTAAAACGGATAAAAAGGAGAAAAATATTCAAATGTAGAGAGTGTTGTGGTGTGTAATTGGATCTAGGCCCAACTTGAACCAGTTAAACGAAAAATATCAATAAGATTCGTTGTTTTCAAATAATAAAAATCTGAAGCCCAAACACAAACAATGTCTTAAGCCCTTTTTTCACTTTTTTGCTTCACTGTTGGTTTTCCGACATCCTCTACTTCGCGGGGGCAGCGCGACGAACAAAATAGAAGAAAAAGGAGAAGGGACTATTCCGCCGTGGAAACCATTATTTCTCTGTCTACCTCATCATCATCACTCATTCGCTTCAACTTTTTGCTACACCAAAAAAAAATCTTATCGCCCCTTTTCGAAAAAGGAAGAAGAACTTTCAGAAAATATATATAATCTATGGCGGAGAAGCTCGAGCCGGTGAAGGTTTTGTACTGCGGAGTTTGCTCTCTTCCTGCCGAATACTGCGAGTTCGGTCCCGATTTCGCTAGATGTAAGCCCTGGCTCGTAGAAAACGCCCCCGATCTCTATCCTGATCTCCTCAAAGGTACCCTACTAATCTTTAGATCAAACCCTAATTTTTTTCTCAAAAAATCTCTTTGTTTTTTTTTTTCAACTTGATTCATCAGATATTTATGGGTCTGTTAAGTTTGCTGAATCTTCTTTTGTAAGCGGTTTAATAAGCAGGTCTTGATAAGTTATCATGTCATTGCTTGCGTATTTTGAATACTGTACTGTAATGCTGGATCGTTAATACTAACTAATGTGTAGAATTCTTTTGTACCCTTTTTTGCACTTCGGTTCTACTGGTTATGACTATCTTGATTTGATGGCTTACTAATATTTGAATTTGGATATGGATTTTAAATGTTCAGAGGCTAACGAGAAGGCAGCAAATAATGTTTCTGACAAACTTCAGTCGGTGGGAATCTCTTCTGGTGGTGCTGATGGGGCACAATCTTCAGCTCAGACCGGTATGTAACCTGTGTATATGTCTTCTTTCGCATTTTCATAATAAATCCCACTTCACATATATTTGCAAGGTTACTTACTCGCTCAATAGGGCTCTGCAATGTACTTGGTATATATATATTCTATTGGTGTACATGTATCTGTTACTTTACATTGCTTATGTACAATTCCAATTGAATGGCTGGAAGCATCTGTGGTGTTTCTCTTTGGCTGAGGGATCTGCAATCGAACTGTTAAACATGAATGAGTGATTTTTCTAGAGTTATTGATTTGGTGTTGATGCCTATGTTTGAAAGGATTTGGCTTTTTGTTGAATTTCTAATTAGTTAATCACTGGATTTTCGAATATATAGGTGGAACATCCAAGAAGGAGGAAGCGAAACGCCTACCAGGGGGAAAACTTAAAAAGAAAGTAAGTCATTTTGTGCAACCTTAATAATATTAGTATTAGCAAGTCTCCATGATATACATACTTCTTTCGATTTCTTTTTTCTTTTTTTTGGTCTTTCATGCCTAATTTTCTTATATGCTTATGGTACCTACATAGGAGAGACTAGAAGTGATTATTGAAAAGGTTGTGCGCAACAAGCGTAAGTGTATCACCATTGTCAAAGGACTAGAACTGTTTGGTGAGTTGTTTACTTCTTTTTGGTGAGATATCTTAGTATTCTTATTGGCTGGAACATGCCTCATTCGTTTGTCCTTTAAAATTTTGTTCTTCAGGGATAAAACTCAGTGACGCCTCTAAAAAGCTCGGGAAGAAGTTTGCCACTGGAGCATCAGTTGTCAAGGTATCTATACGAAGATGAATTACAAATCAAATATGCTTAATTGCTTAGACAGACTAGTGATACTGGTTTTGGCAGCTTATGGTCTGTAATGCTTTAGAACTGTTCAGTTTCTAATTTCAGAATATGGGCTCCGAAGATAACTATGAAATCTACTTATATCCGATTTTTGAACCACTCTGATTTTCAAAACTTTATGTTTTTCAGGGACCAACCGAAAAGGAACAAATTGACGTTCAAGGAGATATTATCTATGATATCGTTGAGTTCATTACAGACACTTGGCCCGATGTAAACATTACTTCCTTTTTCTCTTCCCTAATTTGTTCTTGTTTGTAAATATGTTTCACAATCCGTTCTCATGATTGTTTCATTGCCATATCCAGGTACCTGAAAGATCCATTTTCTTCATCGAAGATGGGAAGAAGGTTCAGGCTGGTTGATGATCACCTTTGTCCTTGGCTGTTGGCATGGCGGGTTCATGTAGACGAGTTAGTTCCTGAGTTCTCTCTCCTATGTGTTTGGAGGAAATCGCATCGTGATAATAACTTTCAACATAACGTATAGTTGGATTATCATACTATTTCTTATTCGGGCTGCGATAATTCCAGACAGGTTTCTCCAAACATTTCTGTTTTTGGTGGGCATAAAATTTAAAATGCGTCTTGAAATGAATGTTTACTTCATCCGTGACCCTTGATCAGCTTTCACCATTCCGGTTTTTAGGCTCTAAATATACTCTCAGTGGCAAAATAGGTGAAATCTCGTCTTTATAAGCAACCAATAGAGAGTATTTAGAAACTTGGCTCTAAATAGGTTTCTAGTATTGGACAGCTAGATCCCAAACTAAACTAGGCTCAAGGAACCAAGTTTTTAACCATTACAATCGAATCCGTGTTGAGACATATACAACATTGAACCTGATACTGAGATTATATCCATCACATGGACAATTTGATCTCTAACTGTGCTTTAGTGTTTATTATATCAAACTCAACTAAGACATTAACTGACTCAGCAAAGCTGTTAAATTCGCGACCTAACAGGAACAACTGAACTCATGGAGTCTTGGTTACTTGTACTGATATCACCTGGCTCACCATCGTTCTTCGGATCCAATTTGAAGAATGAGAGAACAATAGAAGCAAGCTGATGCTGGTGAGAAGTGAACTCATGATCAGCTTCTTCAATAAGACACAGCTTATGATTCTTTATATATTTGGCAAATTCGGACGCTTCTGTTACATGCACGATCCTATCTTTTGACCCATGAATTGTCAAGACCCTGAAATTTTAAGAGAATCATCATTAGTTCCGCTATTAGAATGAAACCAAAAGAGACAAATCCTTAGTAGAAAGAATATAATGATAGACCTGCAGTTTTCATGAAGTGAGAGACATGCTTCAAGAGTATTGGTCGTGAGACGGTCCATTAGACTCTCTTCGGTTACCCGATATTCAAACTTTCCTGCAACGAAGAAAGGGGAAGGAGTTGCCTCTAACAGTACCGGTAAATGCTAAACACGCCAATGTTCCTTGGCTCTAACGATCACAAGACTAAAAAGGTGAACGATTTACCCTTTCTGTTCCTAACATCAATGAACCCATCCTCTTTGATTCTCTTGAAGTAATCCTTACCAAGCCGGCCTTCGATTCCTCTCTCAAGAAAGAACCGACCTGAGATATTTACAACAGTCTGCACATCATTGTACTTTGCTGCATACAAAAGCACTACATTCCCACCTGCACAATATTCAGTGACAACAACAACGCTTCAGATCTCACATATACTTTCTTGAAATTCAAAATCACAAAATCCATCTTAGTTTTATGTTTCTAGACCTTTGCTATGTCCAATAATCGTAGAAACCTCACGTTTATCTCCACGCAAGTGTTGCACAACAGAACGCAGATCTTCAACTTCACGACGATAGTTACCATACTGTAATGATCCTTGGCTTTCCCTGAATCCCCAAAAACATGAGTAAAAGCAACAAACACTTCCCCCACTTTAAAAGAGAGAAAGATATAAGCTAGTAAGATGGATTCATTCACCCGTTGCCAGCAAAGTCAAATCGAAAAGAACTAATCTTGGCTCTTTCAAAGAAATTAGCAATGGTGACCATGGGAATCCGATCCTACAAGGATATATAAACATTACAGTAAAAGCAATACAAAAACCAATTAATGAGAAGACATTGCAAATGATGAAAACTGATGAGAATGGTACCCAAAAGAAAAAAAGCAAACACCTTTGATGATTGAAAGCCATGGCAGATGACGACAGTTTCAGTAGAACCAGTATCTTGCAAAACTCCAATGAGTTTCTCGCCATGACTGTTCTCAATCACAACTCTTTGTTGTTGAATCACTGTGCAGTAAAAAAAAAAAAGAACACAAACAATGTTCAAGCAGCTAAAGATACAAAACTTGTTCTATGATCAATCAGAGAAGTGAGTCCAAATCAAACATTGAAAGCCCAATACAATATCAAATTGGTCCCTCTAGGGAACAATTAAACGTAACCCCACACATAAGTAAAATCCAAATGATAGAGAATGAACATAATAAAAAACACATTGGTACAATTTTTGGGTACGTTGAAAGGGTCATGGATTGAGAAAAGGAGATGAAGCTAACCCGAGTTGTTGTCGATTCGTTCATGGCTAGATTGATTCCGGCGAGTCTCCGACATCGTCGGAGAGAAACCTCGAAGCTTAAAGTTTCGATATGGCTCAGCTCTTGGTAGGTGACAAGATCAAAGTTTTTACCGATTAGCTTGTAATTAAATTAGGAACGCTAAATTGTTTTGTAGGAGTATTTAGTTACTTACTATGAAGAAATTATTTACCAAATATATCTCTTTTTATTACATTGTTTGTGAGCCAACGGTTTTATAAACAAGGTTATAATTTATTATTTTATTTTTATCACTAAATAATTGTAATTTGTGAGGGGTTATTTTAATTTATGTTTATGTAATTATTATGAAGAATAATTTGTTCAATCGTTCACCCTAGTTTAGTTTAAGAACAGATAAAAAGAGTCCATAAAATTACTGTCTCCTTGTTTTTAATCACAAATTTTAAGGCCTTAAATGATTGGATATACAGATAGTAGGAGAATTCTTTTAATACATTTGTCATAAACAAAGACCATCGACCAAGTTGATTAAACGTATACTATTAATCATAGAATTGACGACTAATGAATAAACCAAAGACATTTCACTGCAAATGATTTATTAATAAAAAGACCAAGGACCAAAAAAGCCTACTATAATCACGACAAATTAATTAAATATCATAATTCCGATTAACTATCCGGAGAGTTACTTCCACGATATTTCGAGCTTAACACAAAATTAGAAGTTGTTGCCACTGATGTCAACGCTATAATTAAGTTAAGTTCAAAAAAGAAAATAATTGACGACCCTATATTAATCCTTTTCTTGGCAAGATCCCAAGGATTCTTATAAACAGCCACACATATTGACATATTTGACATAAAGACAAATCCTTTTCGGAATCATCAGTTAATCCTGTTACGGAGTAAGACATATCGGCAATGGCTGAACATGGAAACGTCCAAGATCTTCTTCCAAACGAAGTGCTTAACCGGACTTCTTTCCATTTCCAACCTCAGAGAAATTGGCTCAACGGTTCTATTTCTTTCTTCTTCTTTTCCTTTTAGCATACAGTGTGGAAACTGTTAGTTTTGATGGTAATTTTGTGAGGTGACAATTGAGATGATCAACTGTTGTCTTAATTTTGTTTATGTCGCTGCTAATCCTTGGATGCATCTGAAGATCCAAACGGTAACTAAACCTAACTTTAAACTTGTCATACAAGGAACCCCCAAAAGTTCTTAGATGATGATGAATATTAATGTTACAAATTTTGTTTCAGCGCCAATGTATTACAAAGGATTCTACCATTTGTTCTACCAGTACAACCCTTTGGCCCCTGAGTTCAGTAGGAAGATCATATGGGGACACTCTGTTTCACAAGACATGGTCAACTGGATCCAACTGCAACCAGCCCTTTTTCCTTCTCAGTCCTTTGACCGAAACAGCTGCTGGTCAGGATCCGCCACCATCCTCCCTGATGGCAAACCTGTAATTCTGTACACCGGACTCGACGAGCCTGACAGACATCAGGTTACAGTTCTTGCTGAACCTAAGGACGTTTCCGACCCTTTGCTTCGTGAGTGGGTAAAACCAAAGCACAACCCTGTGATGCTTCCGCCAGATGACGTCCCCTATTACTGCTTCCGTGACCCTACGACCGCGTGGCAAGGGCAAGATGGGAGATGGAGAGTTCTCATAGGAGCTAAGCATAAAGATACTGAAAGAGGAATGGCGATTTTGTACCACAGTGATGATTTTATCCAATGGACAAGTCATCCGTTTCCTTTACTTTCATCACAAGTAAAGGAAATGTGGGAATGCCTTGATTTTTTCCCGGTTTCGCTCACTGGTAAAGAAGGCGTAGAGACTTCGGTGAACAATGCTAGTGTGAAGCATGTCTTGAAGGTCAGTTTTGAGGAAAAGATTGGAGGCAAAGATTGTTATGTTATTGGTACATACTCTTCCGAGACTGAGCAATTTTCTGCGGATTCTGAGATCACCAACACCAGTGCGGATTTGAGATATGATTATGGAATGTTTTACGCCTCAAAAGCCTTCTTCGATAGCGCTAAGAATCGGAGGATCAACTGGGGATGGGTTGTAGAGACTGACAGCAAAGAAGATCATTTTCAGAAAGGATGGGCTGGCCTTATGGTAAAAAAAAATTTTCTTTTTTTTTGTTCTTATGGTAAATAATATTTTATAGAGATTAGTTGTCAAGAAATTTGATGAACTGATTTGGTTTTGGCTTTAGTCTCTCCCCAGGGAAATGTGGGTGGACAGAAGTGGAAAGAGGCTGATGCAATGGCCAATTGAAGAAATCAACCATCTCAGGACCAGACATGTTACTTCTGATAGAAGGCACTTTGAAAGCGGTTCAAGATTTGAGATCTTAGGCATTACTGCTGCACAAGTAAGTTTTCGCATATTTGCTTTTAATTTGTTAGAAACCTCATAGTTTAATAGGTTTGTGTATGTTTATTAATTCCCGAAATTTTATGTAAGGTTTGAATATCTTTGTAAAATTCAGCTATATAAACTAAAGACTGTATGTGAACATTAGCTAAAGTATATATAAGAAATTCAAAAAAGAAAAAAGAAAAAAGACTCATTTGCCCAAATATATTTACACATTGTCTCTAGAATCAATCGGCTTGTGTATTACTTTTGTTTTAACTTCATCTTATCTTTCTCTTGTTGGTGTAAAAAGGCCGACGTAGAAGTGACCTTTGACCTTCCTGTTCTGGAAGATAATCCCCAAACACTGAATTCTGACAAAGTTGAAGATAAGCTTTTGTTTAATCGTGACAACTCTGATGGATGTCTTTATGGGCCTTTTGGGTTGCTAGCATTGGTCAGCCAAGATTTATCGGAACAAACTGCAATCTTCTTCAAAATTATTCGTTGTGGAAATGGCTATGCGGTTATAATGGGTAGTGATGAGCAGAAGTAAGATTTCAACTTTGATCTATATATAAAAAAGAATTTAGGTTGTGTAAACCTGATATTTGTTGTAACAAATGGTAATGTAGGTCTTCGTTGAGAGACAACGTGCATAAATTTACGCATGGGACATTTCTAGACATTGATCCAAGACATGAGATGATCTCATTAAGATGTTTGGTGAGTTAGATTTGGCCTTTTTAGAACGAGATTAGATTCTTTTCACCCTAAAATTTTAATCTATCTAACAAATTTTAAACCTAGCTTGCATAACACTTTTTTTTTTCATATATAGGTCGACCACTCCATCATAGAGAGCTATGGAGCAGGAGGAAGAAATGTAATAACATCTAGGGTTTATCCCAAATTGGCAATTGGTGAAGCAGCTAAGCTCTACGTGTTCAATGATGGAACAAAGGGTGTGACCATGTCATCTATGGAAGCTTGGAGCATGAGAAATGCCCAAATCAATTCAAACGCAATTTAATTAATCATTAATAATGATAACATATCCTATAATAATCTTTGGACTGCCCCATAGATGTTTCGTGGCTTGTCATGAACTGCTGAGTTGTTTTAAGATCTAATGGATTTCCTGAAATCTGTATTCTTACTGGTCTAATTACTTGGTATTAAACTATTAATAAAGAACACAGTATTCTTATTGGTGTGATTAAGTGGTGCTTTCAACCACTTAAGGCTTAAGCAATATGATGCCGTCTCCTAGTTTTTAATACAAAACTTTAAAGGATTAAATTATTGAAACTTGAAAGGGTCTTTTCTAAAACAAAGACTATAGGTACATTTCTTTAATAAGTATACTGTATACATAAGGATAACTTACTCCATAAACAAAACCCCACTTGCTGAACGTTCCTCAATCTATATATAATAACAATCCGAATAAATGCGACCAACAATTATGTTTTTTCAATCGTACCTTTTGGATATTTATTGAAAAGTCGCGATGGTTCATTAATTAAAACGGTTATTTATGAAAAATTACAAACTGTTTACTGTAGAGTTGTGTTCATTGGAACATTCATATCTTTTGAAATCTATAGATAAATTACAAACTGTTTACTGTTTGAATTGTTTTCATTTTTTTCCACGACACAAAATAATATAAATTTTCAATCTCAATATGTTTTACGGCTTTCTAAATTATTCTTTAGCATTCATTCTTTTAAAAATAAAGAAATTCCTCCAATTCTTGATTTAACAAAAGATTTTTGGAACGATGAATCTAAATTACAACTTTTAGTTAATTTTAAATATAAAAATTTAATAAAAATATCTAGAGTTTTTTTTCCAACAGTTAGATGAATTATATAGTGAGTTATTGAATTTGAAATTTCTAATATGGTAATAAAGATGTCTTCTATTTAAAATCAGTTTATATTGATTATTAGGTATAATCAAGTGCAGACAGTTGCGATTTTTCGTAGTACCTTTTTGTAAAATTTTGTGTTTATATGGTTTAAAAAAAAATCAAACGATTGTATATGTTCATTATATAGTTGTGACATTTCACTATATTTTTATTTTTATTTTTTTCATCACAACTTTCATTTTAATAGATGTATGACGTTATGGACGTGTGTCTATTTAAATAATCATGTCTTCTGAACTCTCTTTATATTTGTCTCTTCTTCAGTAGCCAAAAAGTTCGTTGAAACAAATTTTTCATTTTATGTTGAATCTAAATAATTAAATATTAATATATAATATTCAATGTTATTCTATAATCTAACTAAAATTTTAGAAATGATTATAGCAATAGAAAAATTTAATACAACTTACTATTGAATTTCTAGTAATACTAATAGAAATAACATTTAATGAACAATCCAAAGACTTTACCTGCAATGTATTATTAACAAAGATCGACGACTCTTTATCAACAAAAAAAAAAAAAGACTGACGAGGGACGCCTGCAAAGCTAGCTTAATCAATAATTATACCAAATTACACTGACATAATTAACAACTATCTGAGAGTTTCTTCCACGATACTTCGAGCGTAAGACAAAATACATAAGAATTTGTCAATGTCAACGCCAATGGCATTATAAGTACGATAAATTTTTCTGATGATTTTATAATCATTTGATCTTGGCAAGATCTCAAGAGTATTTATAAAAGAAAGGCCACACACAGTTTTCGTAATCCTTTGAGCATCAAAACCCGTAGCAGAGTGAGACGGATCATCAATGGCGGCTGATCATGGAAACATCCAAGATCCTAATCAAAACGAAGTGCTTAACCGGACTTCCTTCCATTTCCAACCTCAGAGAAATTGGCTCAACGGTTCTACTTCTTCCTTTTTTCTTCCTATTTATATTCATAGACCTTGTTTGCCAAAGATATATTTCTTAAAGCAAGAACTATAGCTCATTTCTATGTATTGCAATTAATTATTGAATTTGGTTGCTAACGACTTAAAAAAATTATTTTAGCTATTTCACATGTTTCATCATCTTTGTACATAAATACTAAACCTTTGTCTTAATTTTATGTCGTTTCTGGTGCTTGGATGCATTTCTGAAACCTGAAGATCCAAACGGTAATACTATACAATTCATTAACTTGTGACACAAGGAACCCAATAATTGTTTCATATCCATATGATGAAATATTTATACTATAAATGTTGTTTCAGCGCCATTGTACTACAAAGGATTCTACCATTTGTTCTACCAGAACAATCCTTTGGCCCCTGAGTTCAGTAGGAAGAGGATCATATGGGGACACTCTGTTTCACAAGATATGGTCAACTGGATCCAACTTGAACCGGCCCTTTCTCCCTCTGAGCCCTATGACATCAACAGCTGCTGGTCAGGATCCGCTACGATCCTCCCTGATGGCAGACCTGTAATTTTGTACACCGGACTCGACATTAACAACAGGACACAAGTCACAGTTGTTGCCGAACCAAAGGACGTTTCTGACCCTTTGCTTCGTGAGTGGGTTAAGCCAAAGTACAATCCTGTGATGGTTCCGCCAAGTAATGTCTATCATGATTGTTTCCGTGATCCAACAACGGCGTGGCAAGGGGAAGATGGGATATGGAGAGTGCTCATTGGAGCTAAGGTGAAAGATACTGAGACAGGAATGGCCATTTTGTACCGAAGCGATGATTTTGTCAAGTGGACAAAGTATCCGGTGAATTTACTTGAGGCAGAAGAAACCGGAATGTGGGAATGCCCTGATTTCTTCCCGGTTTCCATCACTGGTAAAGAAGGTGTAGATACTTCGGTGAACAATGCTAACGTGAGGCATGTCTTGAAGGCCAGTTTTGGAGGCAATGATTGCTATGTCATTGGTAAATACTCTTCTGAGAATGAAGAATTTTTAGGGGATTATGAGTTCACTAAGACGAGTGCTGATTTGAGATATGATCATGGAACGTTTTATGCCTCGAAAGCGTTTTTCGATAGTGTTAAAAATCGGAGGATCAACTGGGGATGGGTTGTAGAGACTAATAGCAAAGAAGATGATTTCAAGAAAGGATGGGCTGGCCTTATGGTAAATTTAATATTCTAGGTTTTAATTAAAGTAATTTTAGAGTAGAGATTAGTTGTGAAGAAATTTGTTGAATTGATTCTGTTTTTTTTTTTTTTTTGGCTTTTTGGCTCTTCCCAGGGAAATGTGGCTGGACACAAGTGGAAAGAGGCTGATACAATGGCCAATTGAGGAAATCAACCATCTCCGGACCAAAAGTGTTAAACTCGATTCCTGTGAAATCAAAACCGGAGCGCCCATTGTAATCTCTGGCATCACTGCTGCCCAAGTAAGTTTTCTCATCGTGTTTTCTTAGCAATCCCATGTATCTTTATCAGATTTATCTTATTGTTTTGTTTCAACAATTTATAAATATTTATCTGTCTCTCTATTGTTGTTTGTTAAAGGCCGACGTGGAAGTGACTTTTAATCTGCCATCACTGGAAGATAACCCCGAAATACTGGAGGCTGATCATGTTGATGATGCGACTCTGTTCGATCGTGACAGCTCTGTTGGATGCGTTTACGGGCCTTTTGGATTGCTAGCATTGGCTTCCCATGATTTATCTGAACAAACCGCAATCTTTTTTAAAGTCATCCGACGTGGAAACGGATATGCAGTTATAATGGGCAGCAACGAGAAGAGGTCAGATCTTTTAATTTAATTCACAAACATGAAACCAAATATGTTTATTTCTCTATCTTGTGCAAATCTGATGTTATGGTAATTTATGTATATATGTAGGTCTTCGTTGAGAGACGGCGTAAAAAAATCTTCGCATGGAACATTCGTAGACATTAATCCAAGGCAGGAGAAAATCTCATTAAGATGTTTGGTAAGACTAATTAAGCATTTGTGCAATTTTGTTTCTTTTATTTTCGCCTTAATTAAATTAAGACTTTTTATTTATAAACAATTTAACTTGTGAAAACCACTCTTTTTTTTTTGGTTTGTTCCTAGATCGATCACTCGATTATAGAGAGCTACGCAGCAGGAGGAAAAAGTGTGATAACATCAAGGGTTTATCCCAAATTGGCAATTGGTGAAGCAGCTAAGCTTTATGTGTTTAATGATGGAGCAAATGGTGTGATCATGACGTCTCTGGAAGCTTGGAGCATGAGAAATGCCGAAATCAATACAAACACAACTTATTAATTAATCATTTAATAATGATAATATTTAATAATGATCTTTGGACTGCAGTAAAGATATTTTTGTGTCTTTATCATGACCTACTGCTGAATGTTCTTTTGTTATCAAGTTATTGGTGTGGTTATTGTCGTTTCCTTGAGTAAACTATTGTCAGCCTTCTCATTTTTCTAGTGAATTTGCACGAATAATAATAATACCTTCTCTCAGTTCTCATATTTCTTCTTTTTCTCTTCTTCTACAGTATCATTTTTGTGTTTGTGTGTGTGTAAGCAACATGACAACTAAAAGGGATCTAAATCAAATATTTAACAAGAGTTGGTAATTAGAAATTTTCAATCTTGAAATTAATTTTATTATATATCAAATATTAGTCTTTAAAATAAATTAAAATGCCAAATATTGATACATGTACAGTGTGACCTGTTTAATAACCCAGGAATAAAGTTATGCCACGTATTTTATTTTATTTTGGTAAAGTTATGCCACGTATTTTGTTATCATGATCGTATAGATTAGTAGATTACAGCTCCAACTGGTAACCAAAGTTTAGGAAAAGAATGCCAAATATGATATTCCTCATCATTTCTCAAAATTTTTACCATTTACAAAAAATAGTATTTACTCATCATTTCTCTATATTTCTCATAAAATAAGGAACACTAGACCAAAAATGTTCTTCTCCAAAATTGATAAGGAACAAATAGACCAAAAAAGAATAAATATTAAAATTCGTTTTTATTTTAAAATAAATAAAAATTATGTTTATTAATAATATTTTTATTTTATAATACCATAATATTCATATTTTTCACAGTATATTGGCAGAAAAATATATTTGATACAAAATTTCATGTTAAATTAATTTGAAAGCTTTATTTGGAAATTGTATGAATAGTAAAATAAATTTAAAAGATGTGTATATCGTAAATAAAAATTAAAGAATATTTTAAATTAAATATTTTGTAGGTTAATATTAACTATTAGTATTTAATATGATGTATCTAAATTTAATTCACAAATTTTATTTTAAATTCAAATGTAAAATTTATGTTACATACATTAAAAGTAGTATTAGTATTTTTATTGATTTATTTATTTAATATTTAATATATTTTTAAAAATATTGTTATTATTTAGTTACTAGTCATTATTTTGTTACTTCTCTGCATATTTTCCTTTCATTCTTCAAAAATTGTTTATTCCGTTCTTCATTGTTCTTTTTATTCATTTTCCTTTTGTTCCTCTAATAGTTATCAGTAGAAGCCTACATTTGAGTGGATGAATTCTTTCATAAACAAACAAAGACGATCGACCAAACAAAATTATGGTAACCCCATCTGCAAATATTTCCACGGTTGTAAACGAAAACTGAAGCCGACAAAAGATAAAGTAAACTAAAAGGATAACCTCCTTGCCAGCTGGTCGATGTATTTTACAACCTTAACAAAAATACAATATACTTTGAGAATATCTTCCTCATTACTTTAACCTTAGGACATACGAAGAGGTAGTAAACATGGAAACTGTAAAGTACAACGAAACCTTCTTCCTCATTACTTTAATCCTTTCGCCTCTATCATCAATGGAAGCTTCTTCTTGCGATGATTATGGCAACTTCCAACCTTACCGAACTTCCTTCCATTTTCAAGCTCACAAAAATTGGCTCAACGGTTATGATTCTTTTCGTCTTTATTTTCTCTGATATCCGATGTGCAATATCAATGCTTTCAGTACCTACATAAAGATATAATTAATATTTGTGTTAATTTTTTTGTTGTTGCGCTTCTGGTCCTTGGATGCATCTTGGAATATGAAGATCCCAACGGTAAAAACTAAATACTCTACTGTCTCTTTTTTTTAAATCACAGGGATCCAATATTGCATACATGATAAAATAGTTAACATAATTTTTTACAAACGATCAAGTTCACATCCAAAGGCGGCATCTAATTGCAAAAAACTAGGTTTAAAGGCAGATCAACATCTAGACGCTATATGTGGATTCTGCGTGTAGAAAGTTGATTGTGGATGTTAGATTAAAAAAAAAAACTAACGGGACCAAAATATTCGTGATATGTTGTTGCTTCAGGACCATTGTATTACAAAGGATTCTACCATCTGTTCTACCAACACAACCCTTTGGCTCCATATTTTGGGGACATTATGGTATGGGGACACTCTGTTTCACAAGATTTGGTCAACTGGATCCAACTTGAACCAGCAATTTATCCCTCAGATCCCTCTGACATCAACAGTTGCTGGTCAGGATCCGCCACGATCCTCCATGATGGCAAACCTGTAATGCTGTACACCGGAAGCGACACCAATAAACACCAGGTGACAGTTCTTTCGGAACCTAAGGATGCTTCTGACCCTTTGCTTCGTGAGTGGGTAAAGGCTAGAGGCAACCCTGTGATGGTTCCACCTAGTAACGTCCCCGTTGATGGTTTCCGTGACCCAACTACGGCGTGGCAAGGTCAAGATGGGAGATGGAGAGTTATTGTGGGAGCTAAGGAGAAAGATAGTGATATAGGGATGGCGATTTTGTACCACAGTGATGATTTTGTCCAGTGGACAAAGTATCCGGTGCCTTTACTTGAATCACAAATCACCGGAATGTGGGAATGTCCGGACTTTTTTCCCGTGTCAGTCACAGGTAGAGAGGGTTTAGATACTTCGGTGAACAATTCTAGTGTGAGGCATGTGTTGAAGGCGAGTTATGGAGGCAGTGATTGCTATGTCATTGGTTCATATTCTTCCGAGACAGAAACCTTTTCCGCAGATTCCGAGTTCACTAACACAGCTGATGATTTGAAATATGATTACGGAAATCTATACGCGTCGAAGGCCTTCTTTGATAGCGCTAAGAATATGAGGATCTCATGGGGATGGATTACGGAGAAAGATAGCAAAGAAGATGATATTGTGAAAGGATGGGCTGGAATTATGGTAAATCCTATAGGCCTATACCTACCAATATTAATAAAAATTTTAAAAAAATGTTTTCTTCATGAATCTGTTACTTTCCTTCTTAGGGTCTCCCAAGGGAGATTTGGCTGGAAAGAAGTTGATGCAATGGCCAGTCGAGGAAATTAACAATCTCCGAGCCAAAAATGTTAGCTTGTACAACAAGCAACTTGAAAGCGGCTCTGTTCTTGAAATCTTTGGTATCACTGCATCACAAGTCAGTTTCCTTATTATGATTTACTAATTACTAGCAATCCCACATTAAATAGGAAAAAATATATAATCGAGTATATTATAGTTATAGATTGCTTTATTCGTGTATGATTTTGTAATTAACATTTTGGCTTTTTATTCTTTTGTATTAACGAATTTTATCTTCCTTTTTTTGTTTTTTTTTTTTGTTTTTTTTAAAGGCCGACATAGAAGTAGCTTTTGATTTACGTGATCTAGAAAACGATAACGAGATTTTGGATTCAGAGGAAGTTGATCAAGCGACTTTTACAGCTGGTTACAGCGCACCCATTAAAGGCATTTACGGGCCTTTTGGATTGTTAGCATTGGCTAGCAATGATTTAACAGAGCACACTGCAATCTTCTTTAGAGTTATTCGTCGTGGGAATGGATATTCCGTTGTAATGTGCAGCGATGAGAGCAAGTAATATTTTTTTTTTACTTCAATCAAAACTTTAAGACGGATGTATATACGTATGCTATATGATGTGTGATTTAACAATTAACATTCTTATATTATGGTCATGTAGGTCTTCATTGAGAGACAACATTGAGAAAGCTACATTTGGAACAGTCCTTGATATCGACCCAAGACATGAAAAGATCTCGTTAAGATGTTTGGTAAGATAAAAAAAAAATACTACTATCTATTTGCAAATTTCATTTATGTATAACCCTAATTTTGACCTTTTTCAATATCACTGTGGAATGTCAAACGGTTTTGGTTTCTAGATTGATCACTCGGTTATAGAGAGCTTTGGGGGAGAAGGAAGAAGTGTGATAACGTCTAGGGTTTATCCGAAAATAGCAATAGGTGAAGAATCTAGGCTTTACGTGTTCAATCATGGAACAAAAGGTGTGACCATATCCTCTTTGGAAGCTTGGAGCATGAGAAAAGCACAAATCAATTCAAACGCAACTTAAGTAGTCATGTTGGTAAGTGGTAATAATTACAGTTACATTTTGAAGATCCAACCAGATGTTTCATGTATCCTTTAATTTGGTATGAACTACTGAAATATGTAAGAACTATATATGTATCTTTTGTACAGAAATGTGGTGGTGGGCCGAAAACCTGCAAGTCGATCCGGGATGATCAGTCCATCACAGATCAGGTTGGGGCGATTGGTATGGTTGTGTTTTATAATTTCTTTGAGAAAAAAATGTTATGATAAGCCTTTGATACTTTAAAATGATATTCTAGTTTAGTTTGTTGAATTGGACTTCATAGGTACACATATAGAGTTCATCATCATATTTGTTGTACTTTAATCTTTTTTTTGTTTACTGTCATTTTTCAAATTTCACTGTAAGTATACATCAAAAGGATACCATTTATACATACATTAGAGGGAGTGGTTTGCTACTTGTTATGATTTCAGGACAATTAATCAAATTTGCTTTCCTTTTTTATTTTTATTTTTTGTTTAAGGGCTATAACATTTTTTATAACATCACTATCAAATATCAACATAATATAAAGGACTAACTATATAAAATCGTTATAAGTATTTTAAAATTAGTGTGGCGAGTTCAATAGTGGTGGGTAAGTGGTGTATGAGGTCAGATTTATAAGTCCATGTTCAAGCACAAGACATGACAGCCTTGTAGAGTTTAAAGCACCGTTAAGGGAGGAAAAAAAATATCTTAATTCTACTGCTTCAACATTCTCTCACAAAAAACTTCTGAAAAAAAAAAACTTATTTTTGTGGGTTTCTTTGCTATGATAGCATAAATTTGGAAGAAAAAAATAATAATGTGCTAACATTTTCGTTATATTTATCTTACGTGATAGTTTTTACTTTTAAAAACAACGTGAAAATCCATACTATTTTTACCAAACATAAACCATAAAAATCCACAATTATTTAAGAAAATAAACACCACGTCATTTTTGCGTCATTTACCTTAGTCACCCTTGTTTTTCCCCCTTTTTGTTCTCTTGAATCGAGATATCTTTTATCTTAAAGAGGTTGCCAACTTTTTTTTTTTTCAAACAAACGAGATTTGCCAACTTGTTATCAAAATAAATCACTTGGATTTTAACCAGTGCCCTGTCTTAGTTTTGTGGTGGAGATGTCTCTCAAGATCGAGAGAAAGCAAAGAAAAGATAAATTGCATTGCCGCATTGGTTAATCATACACATGTCTTTTCCGGTATCCTTTAAACTGTGGCCATTGTAAACTCACCTTCACTTAATGTTGCCTTTTAATCATTTCGTTTCTTTAGGTATCTCCCTTTTTAATATTGTCGTTATATACAAAATGTATGTGCATTACATCATTCATCTCTCATTGGTTATTGCTTACTCTGCCTATACAATAATTAAAACATCAAATTATATTCATGGCTTTATACAAGTTGACCCCGTTTTTTTTTTAATAATTAAATTTCGTCTTGCATACTTTAAATGGGTTATATATTCCCTTGTTGCGGTTAGACCAGCAGTACAACTGGAATGACCTGATTTGGAAAAGAAAATAAAAAAAACATATAACACAACTGCGTGATTATTTACGTTTTGCAAAAAAGTAGCTTACTGTACTTTTTTTTTAAGTAGCTTACTATAATTATCTTACTATATATACTACCAAAGAAGAAACTAAAATATAATAAATTCATAATTTTTTGTTGATGTTTAATGGAGAAAAAGAACTTGTTTCCCCCTCAAATGTTAACCAAACCCCACCCCACCACTGAGGAGCTCCCATATCTTATGCGGGTGTTGGGTAGGTCCGGGTCTAAAGGGTAGATTTTTGTTTTTGACGTGCAAAAGGAAATTCATAAATTTTTATAAAAATAATTAGCACTAACATGCATGTATGAAAAGGTCACTAATAGGGACAAAATGAAAAGCATATGCATCTTGGCAAAATTCGTCTAGCTTAGGTGAATCATATTTTAACCGAAGAGAGACAAAGACAATCGATTGTAGATTGATTTCTCAAATACGTGAGCTAGTGTTGAGTGGTTGAGTTGATAGCGACAAAAATATTCAATAAACATACTTTTTTTACACATGGATAGTGAGTGAATTCATTAATCGAAATTATAGTAAATAGAGAGATTGTCTCACGTATCGAAGAAGGAATCCAACGGCAGTGATAGTGCAATAATTGCGGATGACATCTACTTTTACAACCTAAAGAAGTAAAGATTCTTCGGCCAAAATCTCCTAACGATCACAACAATTAAAAAAAAAAATCCAGATACTCAAATACCAAAATTGTCAAAAGAGAGCAGTCAGATTCCGTGGTAATCAACGGATTCTATTTTACATATAACATTATAAATAATAATAAAAATAGTAATTTTTTCATATTTTCGAGGTCAATATTTAATAGAGAGACCGGTCATCGATGACATAGTTGTACTATATAATAATAATGTCTCTCTCTCTTTTTTTTTTTTTCAGTTTCATTCCCCAAATTAATGAAGAAAATTTGCCAAATCTCATATCAGAAACTTACTAGATGGAAAATATCGATCATTTGTATTTAGAAACAGAACTATATATACGGACTAATTTGTCAGACAGACATCAGCATAGTACTTTTTGTTTTCTTCTCAAATCGATCAACATGTATTATAAATTCAATACGCAAAATAATTCATATATATTATAATTATGATGGAATCAATCTCACACGTGATAACCTAAACAACACAAGTACACAACCCAGCTGGTAAAAAGATTTCAGACAAAAAAATACTACAACATTTTTTCTGTTTCAGATTTTCAACGGAAATTTACAATGGATTTTTTTCTTCTTAAACTATGATTATCAGATTTTCATAATTAGTTATAAATGAGCTAGACTGAAAAAAACATTAAAAGGGAAATACAGTTATGCCCATAAGGCACCGACTTCAACGAGTCTAGGAATAAGGTTACCACTAAGGTGAAGTGCTACAAGTGACTCGAACCCACCGACACAAGCACCACCTATGAAGAGCACCGGAGCAGCTTCAACGGCGAGGTAAGCGATTTCTACCTCGTCGATCTCGATCACTGTTGGGTGAACCCCGACGGTAGACATAAGCTTCTTCATGACGTGGCACATGCAGCATGAGGAAGATCGAGTGAATATGATGACTGGATGCTCTGATATCAGCCGTCCGATCTTCGACTCTGATGTCTCCTCTTCGTCGAACGATAGGCTTGTCGAGGCGGTGGAGGAGGAGACTGTTGGTGGTGCTGGTGAAAGAGGAGGAGGACGAGGATGAACCGTCAGGTCTAGCGTTACGGCGTCGTTTGAACAGTTCCGTAGACCTCGCATCGTCTTCATTATTAGAGAGAAAGGGAGAGGGAGAGAAAAAGAGAGAGAGTGGGAGATTTGTTGATGTCAACGCAAGATGAGAGCGACCATAAATGGAGAAATTGGGTGTCACTATAATGACGTAACCATTAGCTAATTATTTTATTTCTATTTGTTTTTTCCTTTAAATAATTGTTTTGGTCATTTCTAAATTTGTTTTCGAGGTCAGCTTGGTCGCATCTTATTTATGAATGAACAATTGAACATACATAGCTAATAGCTTAGTCTAAATTTTTTTAATTTTAAACTATGTTCTGTATATAAAAGTTGATAATGGTTTTTGGCTTCTAATTGGCATTAATTAATTTTAAGAGAAAAATATAATATCCCTAAAATCAGCGGGTTTTGTATTTATTTTAATAAAATGTTATGTGTATGCCCTCCTCACTCACACATATACTGTAAACAAATTATATATTTATGTAACGTAAACATGCATGTACGATATTACAACTAATGTATATTACTATATGTACTAATTAATACAACTATGTTATATAGTATGCAAAAATATTGATATAGAAGGAATAAACACCCAAACAAAAAGGAACACGTTTTGGTTTTGAGTTTCTCCATGAAATCTGGCGTACGTGGAGGAGGACGAGATCCTCGAAATAATTGTATATAGCTTGGTGTATACGCTATTACGGGCAAACATCACCGTTAATCTTACGACTTGTTGTTGTTTAATGTTTGAAACCCACGATCGATAATAATGTTTTTTCTTTTAATCGAATGCGACAAAAGACAAAAATGGAATACGATTCTACGGTGGTTTGTACGTTTTGCCTCTCTGTAAAAAGAATGGTTATAATATTTCTTCTATTTCAAAATTTGGTTTGCTCATGTGCGAACAAGTTTTTAGGTAAACCATCTCCGTGTTTAATAACAATCATTTGAATTATTCGGTTTGGACATTATATAGCACATTCAATAATAGTTTTTGATTGATATAAATGGAGCGTGTAGCACACCGTAGATGAAGAGTACGTTTGAGAAAGATCTGTCACATGGCCATGGACAATAAGGGGGTCGAAGCAATTATAAATGATGCTGACGTATTTGATTTGTTTTAACTCAGGGTAAATTGGTGACACTTGACGTCATCGGCTATCAGAATCATCAGACCATGTCTCAGCTAACGTCGACAACGGTATCTTACCAAAATATTTTTATGATTATTAAATAATATATAAAGGACAGGTTGATTACATAACATATCATAAAATCATAATTGCTGAAGAAGATTATATATAAAAAAGTACTCTTTCTATTATATCGTATTAGATGTTTTAATGAGTACTTTTATTTGATTTAGTATAATTTGTAAATGTTGTATATCATGCATGGTTTTCCTAATTATTAGTTGAACTAGATTATGACCAGGGTTAATTTTTTTAATTTCTATTGTAATTTTTATATAAAATATAAATTATGTGGTTGGTTTTAGAAGTCATTGTGAATAAAAGTTAGGTTGAAATTTAAGACCCGGGTTAAAAGTGATTGTTTTTAAAAATTGTTGTGAATAGTATTAATTTTTGAGATTTTGTTGTCTATATATGGTTAATTAAATATTCAGTGGAGATTTTGTTTTATTTTTTTGGAATATCTTTTATAAGAGGATCTGAAATCGAGATTTAACTAATGGTTACAACTTATATAACCTATAACCTATCAAATAATCAAATAATTAATCTTATAATCTATATAATATATTATATAGTCTACACAAAAAGGTTGTGCAGTTCCCTTTTATTATATAAGGGATTGTTTGAAGTTAAATATATCTAGTATAGTAGTCAAAATGTGATTATTGGTCTGACTTTAACAAAGTATTCAGTGACATATTGCAATTGGCAATGAACAAGTGAGAATATTCCAAAAGAATATTAACCAACCAAACGTGAATCTTTAATATTCAATCTTTTAAATTGTCATTGACTCATTGTAGTGGAAGATGCACTAGAGTCAGATTTTTCCATGTATAACTTTCGGAAGTTATTAGGATATTGACAAGGAAAAAAATAAAACTCAAAATCAAGAAACAATCACGATTTAGATAACTATAAATAAATTATTTTATCTAATTATTTTTTGAATGTAAACAAGATTTAATTTTATTCTCATAGTTTTTAAAGATGTCGTAATTACTTATAATTTCTATTTTGAAGAATCACAATCTTTTTTAAATAATGTTTTAATATACAAGTATATATTATGAGCTTATATAACAAATGCAGAAGAAGCACTTAATGGGTCGACAGATTCAGATCATGACATCATGGACCGACCACTTGCCTCTGTAATTTTTTTCTTTACAACGAGAAAAAACTGTCAACTTCGGATTGCGTCACGTTTCTGTATTTTTTTCTTTCTTTTAACGTCTGCGTCGTGTTGGTGCCATAGTTGAATTATTATGTCCAAAGCACTAACAATCATGTTTCTTTCTAATATAGTGACCAGAGTTTTATTTTTCTCCCTCTAATAACCGGAACAGATCTCTGGGAACTCGGACTTAATATCCAATGCCTAGTGAAAATATAGAGATATTTTCTTATTTAAAACGTCTATATTGGTTAAAAATAAACCAATGCCTAGTGAAAATAGCAATTTTTTTGTTATTCAAAACGTTTATATTGATTAAAAATAAACCACATTCATTTTCTTGTATGTAAAATTTGATATTTGATTTTAATCCACATTAACAAATCCTCTATCTATTTGAAAAGACCACTGGAGATCACTCTTGTTTTTTTTTTCGTTTTCTTGTATTTCAAGACATATAAATTATTTATAATGCCAGTTAACATGACGTCTGAAGTCATGTAGTGTAGAAGTAAGACGGAAGAAAAAAGATACGCCAATAGCTCTTCACAGTACCGAGAGGTCCGAGAACCAGGATTTTGAAAATCGAAGTTCATATCTTACACTGTTGAGACTTAAGAAATTTAGATCTGAAAAATTTGCTCACAACTAGAGGAAAAAGGTTTTTAAAAGCAGAAAGAAACTTTTGTAGCTATGAGACTTATATAATCAAACTAAATATACTTGCCCATGTTCGAGGGAATAAGAAAGCTTACCCCTTTGCTACGTAAACTCTGGACTCTGTTTTATTCCACTTTCTTTAAAGATCTAAGGACAACAAGTTGCTCGGAAAAAAAAAACCACTCGAGTTCAGATGGGAGGAATATAATTGTTTTCCTCCATTTTCACGTGGTTTAATCTGAAGAAGGCTCAACTCAAACTCCTGGAATCCACACAAAAAAAAAAAAAATGAGAAACCAAAAATCATAGCGAGAGTTACTGTATGGTTGTCTTTGTTATATCTTACTTGTGAGGTCTACTTTGGCTTTCTTCCACTATCTAAAGAAATTCACTTATTGTTTTCTCCCTGTAAGAAAGAGTTAGTCCTGTTTCAAGAATGGTGACTTGATCTCCAAAATCCACAGAAACTTCCACTTGATCCCCTGTTTCCAAAAAGAAATCTTCGTTTCAAAAGTAACCTTGCCAAATGTGTTTTTCACAGTACATACGTATGTGATCTGTTGCTGGATTACGCGTCAATACACGACTTTCAGTTTTAGTCTGAATTTTCACTTCGATTTTTGGAGAGTATTCAGACATCACATCGTTTTGTTGACTCACGTATGGTGCCCACAAGGTAAATCCGACCAGATCAGCAGGATTCAAAGTTTCAGGCACAATAAAAGAGATTGAATGCATCTCATTCTTGACGCTAACCCAGTTAGGAAGGCTTGATCCCGGGATAAAAATTTCCCCATTAGCTCCCACTGCCCAACCCTGTAAAACAAAAGATCAATCATATAATCATAACTAATGACACTTTCATAGTGACAATAACTATGAGTTAAAGAGTTAAAGGTTGCTCAATCATTTGATATTTAAAAACAAGAACCAATTTAGCATAAACTGAATCAATTCAATAGTTTAGGAAAATATAGAGAGATATATAATAAAACCTGCATGATTCTTTCTCTGTGAGTATCTGATATGCGGTTGCACATTTCCATGTGGATGACTCCAACTTTTTTTAGTTTATCTAGCCCCGGCGTCTCAACAAGTTTGAAACAGTTTGTGAGGTGCAACGATTGTAACACCGAGCATTCTGATAAGTCTGGAGTTCTTTCCAACATGGTACAGTTGCTCGCATGGAAAGATCTCAACTTTTTTGGTAAACTAAACATGGATTGAAGTTCTGAGCAACCATCCATTTTAAGAATCTGTAGACTTGAAAGACCCACAAAATCCATTTGCAAACTACGAAAGTTGTTTCCCTGTAGATCAAGCTCCTCGAGACAAGACAAACTCCCAGGATCATCATCGGAAAAAAAATCATCAGATAGATTGCAGAACCCTAAACGTAGAGTCTTCAGGCAGCTTAATAATGTGGGCGGCATAGATAGAGCTTTTTGAGGGCTTCCAACAGAATGTGTTTGGTCTCTGTCTTTCAGTAATCCCGTGCAGCCTTCAAGAGATAATACTTCTAGTTTCTTCAGGCGGGGGATTTGCGTTATGGCGGTATGATCAGCTTTGAGAGTTTTCAAGGATTCCATTTGACCTAAAACATCATCCAGTCTCTTAAGTTGCGAGCAGCCCGAGATAATGAGAATTCCAGCGATTTCAACTTATCAAGGTCGCCAAGCTTGGTGCAGTCTTTTAGATTTAATAGTTGTAGCTTACGATGATTCTCTATCGAATTATGAACCCGAACCAAACTTTTACAATTAACTAATAGCAACTTCTCAAGATTTGGGAGTAATGAAAACTCTGGAGTGTCTGTGAGCTGGAGAGAATGACTGAGGTCAAGGTATTTTAAGTCCTTAAGAGGCCGCTGTAAACAGAACAAACATAAAAGAAAAAGAATAATCAAACCTCGACAGTGAAGAATAATTTTTCTAATTTCAAAGGAAGCTTAAAAAAATATATATATATTCTAATTGTTTCACCTTTTGATCAGCCCAAAGTCGTTTAAGGTTGCTGTACTGCATGTCCATGACAACTAAACTTCCCAAATGAAAATCTGTTGGGATGGAGTCTAGAGGAAATCCAAACCAGTAAAGCCATCGTACACGTCTTGGAAATTTTTCATAGCTTCCGTTGAGCTGTACATGACTGAGTTGTAGCAGTCTCAGCTTCTTTAAGTTTGAAAATGCTTCAACCTCCAAGTTCTCATCTGGCGTACCATCGGCCTTCAGGCTGAGTCCTTCAATTGCCTCAGTGCCCTAATATTGAACAAGCAAATTTTATTAAGGAATTAATGTTATACTAAGTCTCTTCTGTAACTTTTAGTTAACGCAGAGGGCTTTTGTTCCTTACATTATAGTTTACCAATACATCAATAACATCATCATGATCCCATAATCTACTCCATCCTTCACAGTTATTCCGAGATGGTCCTCGCACAATTTGTCTTCCCATGTCTCGTAATAAGTCATGCATAATCAGCTTGTTGTCACTGACTGTGATGAGGCACCTTTCCTTTAGCACACTGAGTCCTATGGCAGGAGATAATTTGCATCCAGCCAATATGCAGCTTACATAGTCTTTATCCATCCCGATGAAGAAGCAAGATATATCCAAGAATATATCTTTTTGTACTTGGTTTAGCGCATCAAAGCTGACTTGAAGCTTTGCTTGTATATCATCATTTGGGATTTGTTTCAACTGTTCCAATGTGCTTTTCCACTCCGAAAGGCTTCTCTTGTAGAGAAAAGCACCCAAGACTTCCACAGCCAAGGGTAGTCCTCCACAGTAATTAACCAAATCTTCGGATACCTCACCAAACCTTTCAGGAGGTTTCTTTGTCTTAAAGGCCAGCCAACTTACAACTTCAAGAGATTCATGGTAGTTAAGTTCCTTCGGTGAATATATATATTTGCAACATCCAGCTGCTCAAGCAAATGCTTGTTCCTGGTTGTAATGAGTATCCTGCTTCCTGGCCCAAAGCAGGTCAAGTCTATTGCGACAGAATTAAAGTGCTTAATGTCTTCAACACCATCAATTACAACAAGTACTCTTGTTATTGCGAAATCTAATTTTCACGTCGTGATCCATGTTCTTACACTCTGTGTCATACCTCTTGATGATATCCGAAAGAAGTTTTCGCTGAAGATGAACCTTACCATCTGGTGTCTTGGAGTATTCTCCAAAGTTTTCTAAGAAACTTGTTCCTTCAAAACGATCTGAGAATTCATTACATGCAGCCGTGGCTAATGTTGTTTTACCAATCCCACCCATTGAATAGTGTACAGACAATATACTATTAGAATTGTATAAAATTATGTTTTGCATATTTAACGTACGTAACCAAGAACAAACTTACATGACGAAACAATGGCTAGAAAAATGAGAAATATCTTCATTTTGTCTTTAAATTACCGTGCTTTCAATATGCGTTTGCTACTAATTGTTTTGAGTTTTTGTAGTGAAATTAAATTGATAGAATATCATATTTATATTGTTCTTTTTTTAAGTTACATAAGAGTTACCGTTCTCATCAACGTTTTGTTATAAGATTGAGGTTAGAAAACTCCACTATTAATTAAAAAGTCAATGTGAACGTATTATACAATAGTTAATGTTGGAAAATTTTGTTCACTATAGGACAATAAACACACATGCGTCACAAAACCGTTCACTTTAGTTTTATTCATGTAATCTTGCTGCACATGTCATTCTCAAGATGTTGTTGCTAGCTGGAACCATATCTCTGCATCTAACTTCACTAAACTATATGCATACTTCATTGATACCGCCAAAATTATAATTTGCGATAGGCAATTATAGAGCGTTATTTAATGTAAAACGAAACTTTATTACAACAGATAGATAGATGGCTTGTACAGTACGCATCTTTAGGTTAATAAGATACTCATTTTGTTTCCAAACTTAATGGTTGAAATACATGACTCTTTCTGTCCTCACAGATAAGGGTATACTGACAAAGTGGGAGCCATCCGTCCAAGTTATACTTCCAAAGTAGTAGATGGAATTGCTCTTGTGAGTTGTGGAGACTGTCACTTCAAAGCTCAGCCTCTTGACGAAGGAGTTGAAGAACAGTATGTTGGGCGTTACGGTGATCTCGACACCCAAAGGTGGTTTAACGATGACCGTATATTTGGAGTCGATGGGTCCAACGTTGGTGACGGTTCTAGTGACCGTTACATCTCCATCGAGGAAAGGGATGGTTATTGACGGCAGATTAAGCTCGAGCATCGATGGCCTAGGACTAGGACAATGATACATACTACTTCTGTTTGCCATTTTTCCGATGGACGTCTCCTCGTACCCAGAAGAACATAGAAACCGCAGGTAGTCTTCTACGGATGCATCGTAGACAAGACCGGGGTCAGCTGCTTTGGTCGGGTTCACCAATCCCCCTCCAAAGTCAAACGAATCGGCTAGTTTCCCAGACAATCCGTCAGCGAAGATCGGTTCTCCGTAAGGATCAGTTGTGGAAGCTTAATCAATTAAGAAGGAGTCATTCATCAGATCACTATTTATTTACATCTAATCTAACATAATGTATTTACATCTACCTGTAGTGACGAGAGCGGAATGAATTGCTGCAGGAGACCAGTCACGATGAATGGTTCTGAGGAGCGCAACCACACCGGCGACCACAGGCGTGGACATTGACGTCCCGGACAGAGTAATGAACCCATTCTCGGCACCCGCTTTAGATGGAGTGCTAGCAGCCAATATAGCCACACCGGGAGCTGCTACATCAGGCTGCGAATATTACGTTGGTATGAGTTGATGAAATTATATAGAGAGAATTGGATATACATATGTTATACATAGAAACACATACAGGATTATTAAGTTTTTTTTTTTTTACCTTTAGAACGTATGGAGATACTGAATTGGGTCCTCTACTTGAGAAGACAGCAACTTTAGTGGCTACAAGTGGACCAGTGAGTGTGATTGCAGAGCTTATCTTTATGGTAGGTGAGCTGTTATTAAAGAGAACAAAAATAAACAATCGTAACTGCAAATTAGAAAGTATATTATAAATGTATACCTGGTGGAACTTATGTAATTCATCATGGTGGCTCCTTGTTCATAGTCTATATTGACTATTATGGGGAAACCGACGACTTGATCCACACTATCATCTCTTGTGGAGGCAACGATTACAGCCTTCAATCCGAATCTGCTAATGTTTTCGATATATTTATAAACAACTTCTTTACTTTCCGTCAAGAAAACTAACACCACTTTTCCTTTTGCCGCACTTGTGATCTTGTAGAGGCTATCTACGTAAATAAGATCGGCTTGGATTTCCAATCCCTTGTACGGGTCTCGTGCCTACAAAGTAATACATTATATTAGGTCTCATGCAAGTGTATTTGTTAAAAAGGAGATGATAGTTAATTATATTACCAGTATAGTAACATTATTCCCTAAATGGAGCGGTGTAGGAAACCACCGGTCCAGCGAGGTTGCAGCCACTGTGATTACCCATGGCGCAATATTATCCAATGTGTAAGCTGTGGGGCCGTCATTTCCGCTTGCACATAGCACTGGGATACCCTTTGACATTGCGTGGAAGGCTCCAAATATGATCTCATTATCGTTGTTTGTTTCCGGGAGTACAGGGATGGACATGGCTAATGATAGAGACATCACGTCCACCCCATCCTCTATGGCATCGTCCATGGCTTTAAGAATGTCCATAGCGGCGCATCCCCCATAACCGACTCTTTTCCAACAGACTTTGTAAACGGCAATGTGGGCACTAGGCGCCCCACCTCTTGCCGTCCCCACTCCGAAAACTGTGTTGGTCACATTTGGGACGAAGGCACCTCCCGCTATGGAGGCAACGTGAGTCCCGTGCGCATAGCTATCCCTTGCATACATGTACTCTTTCTGCTCGATGTAGTCAGATGTTATACCTTCTGTTTTGTTCTTCTGGATGTGGCTCTGTATGTAGTAACGGGCTCCGATTAGTTTCTTGTTGCAGTGTTTTTTGGACTCAAATCCTTCACCGTCAACGCACTTTCCTTTCCAACGTGCGGGGATCGGTCCTAACCCTCTGTCGTTGAACGACTCTGATTCTGGCCACACACCTGCGGACACATTTGCAAATATTACTCATTATCAGAAACTATTATACATATATACTTGAAGCTATATAATATCAAAAGAAGATATAATTTTCACCTGAGTCAAAGACGCCTATGATGACGTCCTCACCCATATTGGCATCAAGGAGAAGCTGTTTTGGAGTGCTTTCGTAAAGCCCCAAGTAGTCGAAGGTTCTTGTTGTTTGCATCTGGTAGTAATGATTCGGCGTCACTTGAACTACGTCAGGATGCTCTGCATATACATAGTTTTGAAGACAAAAACTGTCAACTACGCTCTTATAATATAATTTGTTTTGTAAATCCTTGTACTGTTTT
The DNA here is from genome assembly GCF_000633955.1 of Camelina sativa. Taxonomy (NCBI): domain Eukaryota; kingdom Viridiplantae; phylum Streptophyta; class Magnoliopsida; order Brassicales; family Brassicaceae; genus Camelina; species Camelina sativa. Next base: position 4,997,488 of record NC_025697.1, read on the forward strand.
ATATGTACCTGAAAGTTTTTTCGCTTGCCAATCAGTCATATGGGCAGCAAATCCTGAGAAGCCATGTCGATAACTGTATATCATGGATTCCCTTGCGTCTTTTTCGCTGTAACAGTAGTATAACCACAAAACGATCGAGTTAGTTTATGTATCGTACTTAATTATATATCCAACAACATTTCATTTCTTGTGTCTCAAGATTTGGGGCTTGTGGTACCTTCCAAACAATGATGCTAACATGCCGATATGTGAAGCAGTAACGAGATCCGGATGACTGTGCTCTACTGCTCCGAGGTAGACTATGTAAACCTATACATGTAATACATGTTAGTCATTCCTTCGCCCAATATTTTTGCCCTTATTGTGAAATTAAGAAATAACGTAACTGTGTCATATATTACCTTAGTCTGATCTTCATAGGCTCCTCCTACCGCAGCACTAACCACCGCGACACTGATCAGTGAGAAAACCCACCATGGGACTTGCGAGATCATGTTTAGCTTCAAGTAAAAAGCCACGTATTAATAATAAGAAAACCGATTGAACAGCCATGGAGACCATAGAGAAAGAAATTTTTTAATAAAATTAATCCCATACGACGTAACAGCCCAGAAATAATTCATTCATAGTTTTTTAAGACTTCGAATTGTGTAATGAAAATTTTGTTTTCTTAAGAAACAGCGTGTTTTGCAACAATAAAAAAATCATTACCTTGGAAATCGTCACTGCAAGCTCTCTTGTAAAACTCTCTGCAATAACAACAAGAGAATATGTGTCACTTTTTTATTTGAGAAAAACTATAAATAAAAATTTGGTAAGAAACATAAATTGTAACTCAAATAGATGGAAAATTAAGTAAGAGTTACCTTAGACTCGAGTAGAAAGTTGTGGTTTGCGACAGATGGAAGAGCAACTATATATATATAGGGAGATTGGGGGAAGTAGTATCTTTGAATATTAAAAATGCACGTATTGAATAATAAGAAAACGATATTTTTTCTTTTGGTTTTCCGTTGAAAATTGCATAAATAAGAATTCTTTCTATTAATAATTACTCCAACCGCATGACTGGAAGAGTGGAAAGAGCGTAGGTTGTGTAGTGTTTGATTAATGTAGTAAATTTTAAATGTTACGAAAAGTCAACACGCAAAAAAAAAACTTTGCTCGTTAAATTTACGAGTACTTGGCAAAACAAATCAAATGACTTTTTACTCTACACTGTATGTAAATTTTACAAATAATGCAACTTTAGTCACGATTTGTTTTCAAATTTTATGCTAATCCAATCCTCTTCAAAATGTATTGCCAAACTGACACGATCCAAGTGTATATAGCTTCTTTTTTCTTTTTCTTTTTGTCATCACTCATTAGTCATTAGCCTTGAATGGATATATACATATAGATATTACACCCATTAAAAAGAAAACTTAAAAGGATAGACTAAATTATAATTAAAAATAATCAATTGTAAGATGTGAACACTCATATACAGTCTTAAGAGATACAGTCTTTTGTCATCACTCATTAGAAACAACAACAAAAAACCATAATCCTAGGAGCCGTGATATCTGTGTTCTCTAACATATAATAATGGGAAAGCAAGCATTATTATTCTTCGTTAACTAGCTACTATCGTATATAGCTAGATCAGTGGTTGGCACGTTAAGAAAAAATAATCAGTATATATATTTTCAAAGCGTCAAGACAAAACTGAACTTTAAAGTCTACAAAAAAAAAGCCTCAGACTCTGCTCTGCTACTAGGTATTATTGACGCTGCTAATGCAACTGCAAAAAAGAGAACTTAACTTTGCAAAAAAAAAATATATATGTAAAATAAATTTATGCCATGAATTCTCTAACTACCATCCATCTGTTACAAGATTTCCTCTTTTGAATGCTGATATCAGCATATTTAATTGTACCCAACGTTATTTTTAGGGTGTTGATGATAACCACAGGTAAAGTTAAAATAAAGCGTGATTTGTATTTTTTTGTCTTAATGTCTCTTTCGAGAAACCTAACTTGAAGTTGCACCATCATTAGATTTACACATCTATCGTTTGAGGTCTTACGTATATAATGTATTTGTTGTCTTAATGTCTCTTTCGAGAAACTCAACTTGCAGTTGCACCATCATTACACATCTATCGTTTAAGGTCTTACGTTTATAATATTAAATGCATAGAATAGGAAAGTGAAAGGTTCGGAGATATATAGGATGGAAGATGATGACTTCTTTAGTGTAAAATGATAAACGGGAAAAGAGAAAGGTTAAAATGATCATTTGTCCATATCCCTTATAGACCATGACCATCTCCAACGGGGTGTTTAAGAGAGTGTTCCATGTATGAAGTGTCCAAAAAAGAAAACACGAACATCAATTCAATACTTTAAAATATTTGTATGAAATGTTTCATAATAGATATGAAAATATTGGTATATATGAAGAGATATGAAAACACGAACATCAATTTAATATTTTAGTAAATAAATGTTGTATATTCCCAAATTTTCATTCAGGAGAAGAATGTATACGTTCGGATGGACATACATGATATGATCCACGCTGATCATACTGAAATATATATATGAAAACACGAACATCAATTTAATCTATATTAACATTTTTGAAGTACATTTTTATGACATCCTCTCTTATCTTTGTATCCAAACAAGTCTCAATTAAATTCTCTACAATTCTTAAAACCAAACACAATTATTTTCTTATTTGATAATATTAATTTCCTAAAATTTATCTACCTAATTTAAATCGATATGTTAGATTAAAATATAATTCTCCTTTCACTTTTATTTAATCTTATATTTCATTATTTCAATTACTATTTAATAAATAAAGTTAATAAAATTTTATATATTTTTCAGCATATGATGTGATTTGAATTTTTATAAACGGATATATATTTTAAAAATTGTCTTGTTATATTTGTAACCAAACAAGTATATCCACATATAGAGCTCGGAATACATTTTTGGAGTACAATAGGGTGCCATCACTTTTTGCCAATTTTGGGTCGAGTTTTTAACTAAAATTATAATCGATTCAATTATCCGGATCCTCCTTAAGATTGCCGAATATTTTGAGCCCGTTTTTAATCCATAACGTACTTTTTTACATCCAATTAATGCTAATTATTGCTAATTAATGTCCATTATATCTTAGGAGATATCTAATTTGCATGCCGAATTTCTAGGGCCGAGTTTGACAAAAATAATTGATAACACAAATTCTGTAATCACATCCCTATAATATAGCAACTAATTCAAGATGAATACATTTTAGGAAATATCTAATTTGCGTTTAATAAACGATTACATATTTGGTAAGATCTTATTAGCTTTAAATGTACACTATTAATCCAATAATATCAATTGAGAATCATAATAAGAATATGACATATCATTCATTCTTTAATCATAACTAACCAAATCGTAAAATGTATATTTTCAACTTGCAAATCAAGAGTTTTTACAAAACCTTACCTACAACCGTTAACAGTATATATATATATATATATATATATA